>NC_140912.1:18667731-18686741 GCF_045865225.1 Trachurus japonicus
ATCCAGGTCATCATAGTCGTAAAGTGCTGAAGTCCATTTGTCTTCAACTTCAGTACCATACATTATGCAAAATGTTGAAAGGACATCATAGTCTATAAGATGACAAAAAAAATCCTCAGGTGAACTGCAGTGTGCGAGGCAGCAGTCGAAAGATAACTGTTCTAACATGTTCTTCCACTTGTCTAATTTTAATGCACTGGATTCTTCTACAAAATAAAAGTCTTTTGAAGGGGTTTGGTTGTTTTGTTTGTCTTCCTGACACTCACGTGCACTGACCATTGATGTGAAAGAGTTATGTTCTGATAGCAGTGGTTTGTCTAGCACTAAATATCATGTAACTTTTTTCAGAGTTCTGAGCTTTTATGCATCAGTAGACAACCATTCAAAGACATTGAGCCAGAAGTTCAGTTGATACTGGATTTGTGAAGGAAAATAATATTGTACAGATATGTAAAGGGACATCCCCTTGGCCAAGTAGCCAGGGCGCATGATCAATTGGAGGCATAGTGACCGGACCTGTCAACTGTCACATACACTCAACACTTTATGAGGAACATTGATCTTGTGTAAAATCAAAAAACACTGCAAATTCTAATGATGTAACTGATATTAGTAACTGCCCATCACCATTACCAATATCTTAGTGAACCCATTTCCCCTAATGTTGTGATTTATTTAATGAATGAATATTTTTGCTCTTTCCTGTATTTGGTGGAACATTCAACAATATTTCTAAATTAATTTTCAGTATGTGTAGCCTATAACCACGAGGTGGTTAAACAACTATAGTGATTTATGAGGACATTCTGGGCTATAATTTCTTATGGCCACCTATTGTGAAACTGCAGAGCAGAGCAGATAATACCTTTAGGGAGGAGGCGGGACATGTTTCGTCTGTTGGTCACCTGTTGCTGTGGTTGGAAGTTCTGGCAGGTATTTACAACTGTCCAGGTCAACACCACAAAGCTTCACGGGGAGCTGCACTACACTGGCTTTTCCTCCTTTCAACTGCCTGCAGATTCCTCACGGAGGCAAAACGTAATGGAGTTCAGAGCTGTGCAAACTTTCTTCTTTCTGTCTCTTTTGTGTCTCAGTGCTGGTGCTGCAGACTCACAAGGTAAGTCAGACAGAACTAGTTCAAAGGGCGTAGCTATGTTCTATCGAGAATAGAGCTACAGTGAATGGTCTGGATTTATGAATGGTGAATTCTGTTCATTGTTAATGAAAAATGAACCAAACTGTTAAAATGTGACATCTGTCAAAATGCTTGTTTTGTCTCATGATTAACAAACAGACAAAGATCTGGCAATGTTTGGGAGTTTCCTATCAGAAGTGACTGAAATGTTAAAAGTTTGATTAACTAATGGGTGATCAATTACCAGATTTGAAACTGTTTCAGTCCTAACCGGTTAAACAGATACTATGATGAAATTGTAGTTTGGGAAAATATATCTTGTTTCTAAAACCAAAAGGGAAGTTATTGTATTTTCTTAGACTTGTTCACTTGGCAGTTGCTTCCATCTGGCAAAGGAAAAAACAATCAAATATTACGTAGCTATAACATATTTTCCCCTTGGAAATTGAACTGAGAAATTGAGCTGACACATTATGACGCTCACACACCCTCAATATCCCAACAGCGCCTGAAGTCCACACAAAGCTTGGGAGCCTGAGAGGTGAATATGTGAGTGTGAAGGGGAAGGAGGCAGGAGTCCATGCCTACCTGGGCGTCCCATTTGCCAAGCCCCCCGTAGGCCCTGCTCTGAGACTGGCTGCACCTCAGCCTGTAGAGGGATGGGAAGGAGTAAGAGACGCCACCAAGCAGCCGCCTATGTAGGTCATCCACTGAGAATCATCATGGTTGCATATAAGATCGCGGTAATCACGCCCAATAGCTACTTATTGATTTAAAAATATAATTTTCAGGTGTGTTCAGCATAGAGAGCTCTCTATTGACCTGTTGGAGAAATTTGGCGCTATGGTGGTAGATATTCCAGACATCTCTGAAGACTGTCTGTACCTCAACATCTACACTCCTGCAAACAGAGCTCATGATGCCAAGCTCCCAGTGAGTAAAAACTCCTTGTCCTTTGAAATGATGCTGCTCAGTTACCAGGAAACAGCTTTTAGAAGTTGTTTTGATGGTTGGAGGTAGTGATATCGGCAAAATGATGAGCCAATGAATGTGGTCTAGTGGATTTAGTTGAATTAAAGGCTGTTTGTGTTAATGTAGTGTTGTACTAATTGAAATTCTTATGAGGTGAGCTCAATTAGAAATAATACATTGTTTAATCCTCATGGGAAAAATAAGGGTCTTTCTTTACTTTACCAGGTCATGGTCTGGATCCACGGGGGAGGGTTTGGTATGGGGTCAGCCTCTGTGTATGATGGCTCTGCCCTGGCTGCCTACCAGGATGTGGTTGTGGTTTTGATCCAGTACCGTTTGGGAGTTCTGGGCTTTCTCAGGTGAAAACACTCAAGTCACAAAGCACAGGAATACATTCTCTTACTTTTGATCTCATCTGTACCACATGTTAAGAAAAACTCAAAACTCAGTCACAGTCACTTTTACCAGCTGGTGTGAATGCAGGTCTGGTAAACGATAATTGTTTGTTCCATCCAGCACTGGAGATGAGCACATGTCCGGGAATTTCGGGCTGCTGGACCAGGTGGAAGCTCTGAGGTGGATCCAGCAGCACGTTCATAACTTTGGAGGAGACCCAGATTCAGTTACGATATTTGGAGAGTCTGCTGGTGGAGTGAGTGTATCCCTTCTGGTAAGGATCAGTCTGGAGAGAGGGTTCCTCTAGATAAACAAATTCATTTGTATCACACATTTATGTCTGTCAACCTGTCATGTCTTCTTTCTTCTGAATTAACAGCTCCTCTCACCATTGTCTGATGGCCTGATCCACCGTGGCATTGCTGAGAGTGGCACTGCTGCAATGGATGTACTCATATTAAATGACCCTCTGCCAGTGGCACAGGTCGGTTATCAGTGTAGCTGTTTCATATGTAACATTATGGATTGAGAACATTGTACCTCTAAATTTTTGTGACATCCCTTTTATTTCTGTCCTCAGATAGTAGCAAATATATCTGGTTGTAGCCTGGAAAGCACAGAGAAGATCTCCCATTGCATGAAAAACCTTGATTTAGATACTTTTGTGGAACTTAGTAAGGTGAGATACTGTATACCAAGTTTAATGTGAAAGTATTAGTTGAACCTGAGCTCACAATGTCCTGTGAAATATTTCTATGAAATCTTTGGATCTTATGAAACTGTAACTGTCTCTTTTCTTTGTATTCTATAAAGGATGCAACATTGAGAGTTTCTGTAAATATTGATGGACACTTCCTGCCAAAACCAGTGGATGAGCTTTACCGTAAAAAAGAACTTCTCACTATACCATTCATGACCGGTGTAAATAACGATGAAGCAGGCTGGTTATTTCCCAATGTAAGTGTGAAATGCTGAATCGTGAATACAATTTCTGTGACTGAAGAGCATACTGATTCCCAGATCAACTCATGAAATAGTTTTGTTTTGCTCCTGTGTGTCTGAGTTAACTGTCACTTTTTCTTTTCTTAGTTCTTGGCTCCTCCAAACTGGACTGAGGGCATGGATAAGGAGCATGTCGTGAACATGCTCACCCTTTTCCAATATGATGTAAGATTAGATACACACTGCCTGACATTAGATTTCCTTATCATGCTCAACTTTCTCTGACAGAAGTCTTCCTCATTTTCTCAAGACCATCGCCAAAGATCTGGTTACACAAGAATATATTGGAACCAGCGAAGACCGTGTGAAAATTAGAAATGGGTTTACTGAGATGCTTGGAGATTTAATATTTACTATCCCAGCCATCAAGACTGCCAATGCCCACAGAGGTAATTCTTCATTCAGTAATTACTCAAATCCATCTCAGAACCTTTAATTTAATGGCATTTGTTTCACACTTTCATAAACATAACACCTGTTACCAGATGCAGGCTCCGCTGTGTACCTGTATGAGTACCAACATGCTCCCTCAATGCTACAGGCAAAAAGGCCAAGCTTTGTTGGAAGTGACCATGGAGATGAAATCCTTACAGTATTAGGATTCTGTTTTACAACTACCCATTTGAGAGTACTTGGTAAGTGTAATTTAAAAATGACTGAATCAACAGAAGACCAGATATGTGAACAGTCCTTGGCTTCCTGGAGTGAAAAGGGTTTTACCAGACTGTCATTATTTTAGATGTCTGCCCTGAAGAGGAGGAGGTGTTTAGCAAAACCATGATGAGCTACTGGGGCAACTTTGCTCGCACAGGGTAGGAACAGCCGCTCAAGAGACACAAAGTTTTCATTAGATGTGGATATAAGACCATTTATTAATAACCTGTTTGTGTGTGTGTGAGCAGGTCTCCTAATGGGGATGGCCTTGTCTACTGGCCAAAGTATGGCGCAGAAGAAGAGTACCTATCAATTGATTTAAAGGAGCAGGTAGTCCGTCATCACCTGAAGAAGAATCGTTTTGTCTTCCACTCTGAGATCCTCCCAGGGAAGATCCAAGAACAGAAGGAGAAAACGGAGCACAGTGAGTTGTAGAAAAGTCAAAATATATCTTGTTTCTAAAACCAAAGGGGAAGTTATTGTATTTTCTAAGACTTGTTCACTTGGCAGTTGCTTCCAATTGGCAAACTACAAAACAATCAAATATTTCATATCCGATGTAATTACAGTTGTTACGTAGCTATAACATATTTTCCCCTGGGAAACTGAACTGAGAAATTGTGAGCTGACACATTATGACGCTCACACACCCTCAATATCCCAACAGCGCCTGAAGTCCACACAAAGCTTGGGAGCCTGAGAGGTGAATATGTGAGTGTGAAGGGGAAGGAGGCAGGAGTCCATGCCTACCTGGGCGTCCCATTTGCCAAGCCCCCCGTAGGCCCTGCTCTGAGACTGGCTGCACCTCAGCCTGTAGAGGGATGGGAAGGAGTAAGAGACGCCACCAAGCAGCCGCCTATGTAGGTCATCCACTGAGAATCATCATGGTTGCATAGCAAGATCGTGGTAATCATGTTCAATAGCTACTTATTGATTAAAAAATATCATTTTCAGGTGTGTTCAGCATAGAGAGTTCTCTATTGATCTCATGGAGAAATTTGGCACTGAGGTGGTAGATATTCCAGACATCTCTGAAGACTGTCTGTACCTCAACATCTACACTCCTGCAAACAGAGCTCATGATGCCAAGCTCCCAGTGAGTAAAAACTCCCTGTCCTTTGAAATGATGCTGCTCAGTTACCAGGAATCAGCTTTTAGAAGTTGTTTGGATGGTTGGAAGTAGTGATATTGGCAAAATGATGAGCCAATGAATGTGGTTTTGTGGATTTAGTTGAATTAAAGGCTGTTTGTGTTAATGTAGTGTTGATTGAAATTGTTATGAGGTGAGCTCAATTAGATATTTATTGTTTAATCCTCATGGAAAAAATAAGGGTCTTTCTTTACTTTACCAGGTCATGGTCTGGATCCATGGGGGAGGGTTTGGTATTGGGTCAGCCTCTGTGTATGATGGCTCTGCCCTGGCTGCCTACCAGGATGTGGTTGTGGTTTTGATCCAGTACCGTTTGGGAGTTCTGGGCTTTCTCAGGTGAAAACACTCAAGTCACAAAGCACAGGAATACATTCTCTTACTTTTGATCTCATCTGTACCACATGTTAAGAAAAACTCAAAACTCAGTCACGGTAACTTTTACCAGCTGGTGTGAATGCAGGTCTGGTAAACGATAATTGTTTGTTCCATCCAGCACTGGAGATGAGCACATGTCCGGGAATTTCGGGCTGCTGGACCAGGTGGAAGCTCTGAGGTGGATCCAGCAGCACGTTCATAATTTTGGAGGAGACCCAGATTCAGTTACGATATTTGGAGAGTCTGCTGGTGGAGTGAGTGTATCCCTTCTGGTAAGGATCAGTCTGGAGAGAGGATTTCTTTAGATAAACAAATTAATTTGTATCGCACATTTATGTCTGTCAACCTGTCATGTCTTCTTTCTTCTGAATTAACAGCTCCTCTCACCATTGTCTGATGGCCTGATCCACCGTGGCATTGCTGAGAGTGGCACTGCTGCAATGGATGCACTCATATTAAATGACCCTCTACCAGTGGCACAGGTCGGTTATCAGTGTGGCTGTTTTATAGTAAATATTGATTGAGAACATCATTGTACCTCTAAATCGTTGTAACATCCCTTTTATTTCTGTCCTCAGATAGTAGCAAATATATCTGGTTGTAGCCTGGAAAGCACAGAGAAGATCTCCCATTGCATGAAAAACCTTGATTTAGATACTTTTGTGGAACTTAGTAAGGTGAGATACTGTATACCAAGTTTACGCACACTAATTGGAAAGTATTAGTTGAACTTGAGCTCACAGTGTCCTGTGAAATATTTCTGTGAAATCTTTGGATTTTATGAAACTGTAACTGTCTCTTTTCTACATTTCATTCTATAAAGGATGTAACATTGAGAATTTCTGTAAGTATTGATGGACACTTCCTGCCAAAACCAGTGGATAAGCTTTTCCGTAACAAAGAACTTCTCACTCTACCATTCATGACCGGTGTAAATAACGATGAAGCAGGCTGGTTACTTCCCAGTGTAAGTGTGAAATGCTGAATTGTGAATACAATTTCTGTGACTGAAGAGCATACTGATTCCCAGATCAACTCATGAAATAGTTTTGTTTTGCTCCTGTGTGTCTGAGTTAACTGTCACTTTTTCTTTTTTTAGTTCTTGGCTCCTCCAAACTGGACAGAGGGGATGGATAAGGAGCATGTCGTGAACATGTTCTCCCTTTTCCAATATGATGTAAGATTAGATACACACTGCCTGACATTAGATTTCCTTATCATGCTCAACTTTCTCTGACAGAAGTCTTCCTCATTTTCTCAAGGCCATCACCACAGATCTGCTTATACAAGAATATATTGGAACCAGCGAAGACCGTGAGAAAATTAGAAATGGGTTTACTGAGTTGCTTGGAGATTTCATGTTTACTGTCCCAGCCATCAAGACTGCCAATGCCCACAGAGGTAATTCTTCATTCAGTGATTACTCAAATCCATCTCAGAACCTTTAATTTAATAGCATTTGTTTCACACTTTCATAAACATAACACCTGTTACCAGATGCAGGCTCCGCTGTGTACCTGTATGAGTACCAACATGCTCCCTCAATGCTGCAGGCAAAAAGGCCAAGCTTTGTTGGAAGTGACCATGGAGATGAAATCTTTACAGTATTAGGACTCTGTTTTACGACTACCTATGTGAGAGTACTTGGTAAGTGTAATTTAAAAATGACTGGATCAACAGAAGACCAGGTATGTGAGCAGTCCTTGGCTTCCTGGAGTGAAAAGGGTTTTAACAGACTGTCATTATTTTAGATGTCTGCCCTGAAGAGGAGGAGGTGTTTAGCAAAACCGTGATGAGCTACTGGGGCAACTTTGCTCGCACAGGGTAGGAACAGCCGCTCAAGAGACACAAAGTTTTCATTAGATGTGGATATAAGACCCTTTATTAATAACCTGTTTGTGTGTGTGTGAGCAGGTCTCCTAATGGGGATGGCCTTGTCCACTGGCCAAAGTATGGCACAGAAGAAGAGTACCTATCAATTGATTTAAAGGAGCAGGTAGTCCGTCATCACCTGAAGAAGAATCGTTTTGTCTTCCACTCTGAGATCCTCCCAGGGAAGATCCAAGAACAGAAGGAGAAAATGGAGCACAGCGAGCTGTAGAAAAGTCAGCCCAATCACATAAAAAAGAAAAAAAATATTTGATGAGATGGATGAGAGGCGAAACATCCTCATGAATCAAAAGAAGTCCAGTTGCCTTCAACTTCAGTACCATACATTATGTGAAATTTTGAAAGTACATCCTTTCAAAAATGTAGTCTCAGATGATTAAAGTGTGTGAGGCTGCAGTCGAAAGAAAGAAACATGTTCTTCCACATGCCTAATTGTAATGCTCTGGATTATTCTACAAAATAAAAGTCTTTTGAAGGGGTTTGGTTGTTTTGTTTGTCTCCCTGACATTCATGTGCACAGACCATTGATGTGAGTTGTCTGAGATTATAGTGTAATGATATCAGTGGTTTGTTGGTTTGCTATTTTGGGGTTAATTGAGCAGAGGGCTTGTGTAAAATAGGGCTTGTTGAGCAAAGTGCAACAAACTGTTATGTAATCAAAATTCAACCGTGGCACTTGAGATAATGGCAGTGGGTGAAAGTTGAGAGTGGCCTTCCTGTGCTCCAGCAGGGTGATCCACATAAAAAAAAACACAGAAAGAAGAAACAGGTATAGTGGGTTCTTTTCAGTTTTTTGTTTTTATTACTGAGAAGAGCGCTTAAGCTGAAAAGCTCCCTGAAGTCCAATGTGAGCAGTTCAATAGGTCAAACTTAATTGTTTTTTCCCGCAAAATCAGGCTTATGGCATTGAAAATAGTACAAAGCAACACTTTTCAAAGGCAAATCATTCAAATAGCTGGGTACAGAGGGCTTACAGACAGGAAATGTATAAAACTAACATCCTACCATTGAGAATCAATATAATGTGACAAAAATAAAAGAAATGATGCTCCAGCAGTCTTTTTTTTTTTTGTGCAAATTTTAGTAAAGCTGCAGTCTGATATAAAAGTGCTGGCCAGTGGTTTTGAATGATTCACTATTTTGCCCAGACAAGTGCACTTGGAATAAGAAAGCTACTGGGCATCCCCATCAGGCCGTAATGAGACATACAGACACTTACTTGGTACTTTGAGATGCACTTTGAGCTGTTAGTTTGTGTAAAGTTCTGCAAGCCTGGTCTCAGGTTCGAAACAAATTGGAAAAGTGGAGGGAAGAGCTTTGCAGGTATGAAGCCAGGCAAACACTGTGTCAGCCATTTAAACAAAGAACAAATGCAATACATTTCAAAGGTAAGACAAGTTTCTGTTTCAGACCATAATTATATAAGCACATAAACTGTATATTTTTCATACTTTGATTAATTCCAGCTTATGTAAAGGTTATGTTATTCTATTGCGATACATCTTTCCAACTTACATAATATTTCATGGTGGCGTGGTGATATCAAACATATGTCTGATGTAAGACGTATGAGCCAAATCATATCACTGAACCAGATATCTCAAAAGTTCAAAGGACAAAAACGTCTGCCTAACACTGGCTTATAAAGCTACGGTGTTTGATAAGACAGCAAGTTGTCTCTTGTCAATGATTAGAAAATTGCCCGGTGGTAAAACTCACTCTGCATTTCTATTGAACAAATTAATAAAATGAATGTCACTTTGTACATTTTTTTTAGTTATACACATAAATACTTTTGTCCTGGTTGTTAGTGACGTGTGGCAAAGAGAAAAACACCTGAGATGCTGTTTTTTTCTAAATTCTGATGTCTCAAAAGCAAAAAAAGAAATAAAATAAAATAAATTAATAAAAAATAAAAAGCAAGGCATGCTGCTTCACTAAAGTAAAACGTCATGATCCGATAATTATGAATGTTGCATGATTACATCTAAATAAAACGCAGCATGCAGTCCAATATGTTGGGCACTGACATTATTATAATACTATATAGTTGATTACATTGGACACCTTTATCTTCTTCAAGCACTGCTGAGTACAGACATGGTTTTCGAATCAGAGGCACATACAGTTTGATCCATAATAAGTGGTATGAAATATCATTCTTTTTCTCCTGCAGGTAATAAATAAATAAATAAAGAACTTGCGACCTGTTATCATGCTGCACTGAAGGATTAAGGTTCTATAGAGGTGAGGTGTTGCCCCTAGAGACCATTAAAAGTGCTTGTCTGGGAACAGGAGTGCGGGAGTGCTAGGTCAGGGTGATATAGCTAGCTTAATTAGACAGTAAAACCCAACGTTTGTGAAACACACACAGATAGAACCTGGAGAGTTAAGGTCATGAGCTAACATGATACTATTGTTGCCAGCGGAGGACAGAGGTGATTCGTGTGTAATGGTTGTTGTTATGCATTGTATTTGTGGTAAGAGACTTTAAAGCTTGGTGCATCAGGACGTCCAGGACTGCATGTTGCGCAGCATGGCCTCAAATCGCTCCATGTTTGGGGCATGAGCGTGGGCTAGATGGTCCGTCAGGCGACTGTACAGACTGAAAGACTTCAACTCCAGCCAGATGAAACCAAAACGGTCCTCGTCAAACAGCACAAAGAGCCCCGGGGTGCGCTCTGGACTTGTAAAGCCGTGCCCAGCGATCAGGCCCGTCCCATAGAAGCTGAAATGGAGGATTTCAATTTGTCAGTAAATCAATAATTAAACAGATGACCGTTTCAATTAATAATTCATAGTCTCAGTTCTCACAGACAGTACTTAGAAAACGATAACACGACATTATCTTAATTTAAAGGGATGGTTCAACATCTTGGCAACTTGGCCCATTGCCATAATCCCTAAAGTCTTTAATTGTTGGTGTAAGCTATTTTAAGAATGGCGGAGCAGAGCCGCGAGCTGCTCAGAGCTACGCTACGGAGGCTTATGGGATTTCTTGGTTTCCCTCATCAAACTCATCAAATACATAATCCAACAACTCCAAAACGCTCCTGTGGACAAGTTGTGACCACGCTATGAGATAATAACGGAACATTACGAGACAGAGTTGAGCCGCATTAATATTAGTTCGAAAACGAAAACAACTCCAGTGGTAAAGTTATTATCTCATAGCGTGGTGAATGTGCAGGTCACAACCTGTCCACGAGAGCGTTTTGGAGTTTTTGGATTTAATGAGTTTGATGAGGGAAACCAAGAAATTCCATGAGCCTCCGTAGCGTAGCTCTGCTCTGCCGTTTTAAAAATAGCTTACACCGACAAATAAAGGTAACAAACCTACTCCAAAGACTATAGGGATTATGGCAATGGGCCAATTGGCCAAAATGTTCAACTATCCCTTTAAGAACTTATAATTATTGTAGGAATTTTAATTCAGCTTAATAGCAACCAGTTAACGTGATGAGGACAAAAAATACAGGTTTTTAACAATCCCATGACAACATTACATGCAACCAAATAAAAGAGATTTCTGCAATTATACTTCTCTTGCAGGTTGCCTGTAATAAATCTTCAGTTACAGACCAACAGCTGTTTTTGTTTTGATGCACCTAAGAAGCACTCTGAACCAATTGTCCATTGTGCGTCATGCACGGTTTAATTAATTGTCATAGCCAGAAATCACCATAATCTTTTTTATATGGTCAATTAAATGTTATTAAATATCCTCGGCTGTAAATCCATAATTCTACGGTTCAAGGCAACAAACTTCCCTATAATAGATGTTCAGCCAACACTCACTTTCTGACAAACACTCATTAGAGGCTGATATGATTTCAGCCTCTTGGCCATGAGCTTTCAACAATGAAGCAATTTCCATAACAGCTCAAGAACAATAGGCGCACAGTGTCTAACACCGCTGTTGTTGTGGTAGAAAAATCAACAGGCACCAGTCCACCTGTGTAAGCTCATGAGCTCTTACCATTTCCTACAGGTGCGTGGGTACACCTCGTTGCGAGCCATAACCCCCAGAGGCAGGACGAATGGCTGGACGTCAGGAGGACTGGTGCTGCTGCTGCTGGGGCCAGGTTGGCAGCTGTCTGAGCAGGCACCGTGGTCTATGTCCATCCCTTCTGCTCCGCTGGGACCCCCACAGGCCCCCTCTGCTGTACCACTGTCTGTGGCGGGGTTGCCCTTGGCCCGTTGCTCCGCTTCCCTCTGCACTTCTTCATGTATTCCCAGTACAAGTCGAGAGAGTTCCTCTATTTTCCGCTGGTGCTCCAAGTCTGGGAGAACCACGGGCCGCCTCAGGTCAATATCCAAAGTGAGTTGCCCTGCAGGAACGTTGGGGTCTCCCTGCAGGAAGGGGGGAAATGATTATGTTTGCACAACTATCAGATCAATTTGGTGGGTTAATGTTTCATTTACTGCGTCAAAACTGTCAGAATATTAGCATTTAGAGGCACTTTGTGTGTATGAGTGCTTGCTTAAAGCTTGACTGACGTCAGGAATATTGGCCGAGTAGGTTGTTATTGGATTGGAGGAGGATGGCCTGTAGGACATTTACAGGATGTTTAATAATTCACAGTGAACCTGTGATTATTTTCAACTGTAGCATGCCAACATGCATATGAGTCAAAACTGGAGAGAGTTAGTTTCTTTTTAGGGCAAGCACAACCTCTGGTAATGATTGTTCATCAACTTACAGTGAGCTTCGTGGCTCTTGCAGAATCCCCGTGGAAACTGAGCATTACAATCTCCAAGCCGTGACTGCCATAGGTTCCTTTGAAGAGGCCTGGCTGCAGCAGGTCAGAGGGCATGAAAGGAGGAAGATAGATGCGCCGGTACGTCAAGCAGTTACTGTCAAAAAGAAGCAGAGGAGTCTCTGTCAGAATTTCATGGATACATTCTACATTCACCCACAAGAGAAATCAGAACCATCTCCTCAGATTAAACGCCGTCGTTATCAATACAGTTTAATCCATTTGAGCTACTGAAGACATGAAACATGAAACAAAGACCCATACTCATATTGACTAGTGTAAATGAACTTCATCAGGATGAGCTCCTGCATGTGTTCATGGAAGATTTCTTCCAGCGTCCGACCCCATTCTTCCTCCAACCATGTCCTGAACTCCTGCAAACACAAACACACGCACACACTGATACGGTGTATTTACAAAACATGTAATTACTGTACATTCTGATAAGTAGTGAAGATAAGTGAATTATTCCAAACAGGTCATAAGCCGGTCAGTAGGTTGAGCTGTCACACCTCTTGTCTGCCTCCTGGCATGCGGTGATGATCCGTCTGGTTACATTTAGTTGAAAATTCATCCTTCTTGACAGTCTAAAAATAACAGAATATGACACATATTAAAGTATGGCCTACTTTGATAAGCCACTAACCTCAAATTAAAGTAGAATGAGTTATCCGATTCATAAAATATACACTGAATTCTGGCAGGCTTGTTTCTTAGGTGCACAGATAGGCTTTCGAGCTGTGTTAGCTCTTACCTGTATGTCTCCTTTGTGGGGTCCCTTGTGTCCGTACATACACTCCACAGTGGCCTTTTTGGTCTCCCACATGTGGATACGGAAGAGTGGCCGTCTTCTCATTGGATCCTCCACACGGGGGTCATGAGGTGGCAAATACATCCAGCCAATGATGAATAACCCATCCACCTGAATGAGAATTACTTTTAATGATTTATCAGTCATTGCAATATGCCTAAATTAAATTAGGCTGCCAAAGTACCGGTAATAGCTGCTAAATATTTCTCCACTTTAATTAAGCATTTGACTTTGTAGATCAAACTGTAAATTGTAGCAATTTGTTCTCATCTTATTAAACGTCTTGATTGAGAAATACTACTTACCACAACATTGAGCAATCCACCATAAGGACCTATATCAGGCTGCCATAAGCCCAAAATATGTCTGTATGGGTGAAGCACTGCAACACAAAAGCACAACATTGCACCTTAGTAGTGAGTTTCTGCAGTCACACAGGCATATTCTGCTCCAAGCGGCACTGTGCGTGGTTAGAAACACAAGTGGACAACTTTTCGTGTAGGGTGTGTAGACACAAGAAAGGAGAAAGTGTTAACCGACCATGTTCCTGTCAGTCAAGTTTTAAACACACACAGCACGCCAAATCATACAGCCTGCTAATTCTCACATAATATAAAAGCAAACACTGCAGTGGAGAATTATTACAGGCGTGCAATGCATAACACTGCTGCAACGGTTTGCTTTGAAATCAAATCAACAAACGCCCAACCCCTCATGCTGCAGCCATCAATCATTGATGCCTGTCTGTCGACATACAGTGTGTGTACACATCTCTATAGTCCATGTGCTTGTAGTCCGGGAGGAGTTTCACAAAGCGCCCAGACTTCACCCGTGGGTTTACACCTGGACAGGGCAGGCACAACACAGGCATGTGTAGAGCGACCATGGAGCACTCATGGCTTAGTCCAAATGCAGCACAATAATGAATTCAGTAAATGTGCCAAAATGATCAGGTGCTGCCACTTTGTCTGGTATATTTTGCAGCAACTGCTATTTCAAAATGCAACATATGCTCCATATTTCTGCTGATTAACTATTGAGAAACAAATATGTTCAAAAAAGTTTTAAAAGTTGAACTATCAAAAGTCTTTGGGGAGTAAAGAATCCACATTCATATCAGGTAACAAAAAGCTAAAAACGGTTTCTATCTGCATCTAATCACAGTCAGGATTAGGGAGATCTGTGACTGCAACTGGTGAATAACACGATGGAGCAGAACTAGGAAGAAACCAAATAATTAATTGATCAATTGATCTGTGACCTCATGGCTGTTTTAAGTGATGGTGGTTGTACTCACGTTTAACATAGAGCTCCCGGCTTGATACTCCTCCAGCTTCTATCTTCCTCAGATCCTCCTTCATACCAAACTCTGCAGACAGAAAACACACGAGGGAAATGAACATTAAATTTAAATGTCTCTATCAGTGTTAGTGGTAATGGAAATGAGTTGTACAGCGACTCTTATTTTTAAACACATATGACAAAATAGTGGCATTTAGCACTTTTATCCAAATCTGGACAAGCTGGTTGTTGTGGGTAATAACAAGCAGAGCTGCTTTGTAGCAATATTTTAATTTGGTTAGGTAATACATTAAAATTATCTTAACCTAAAGATATCCAACAAGTATATTCTGGTGTGAGAAATATACTGGATGGTTTTTCAAGAGTCAGTTGATTAATAATACAATAATAATTGATCAATTGCCTAACTGAGCAGTACATGACATGACCTTTCAAAATATGAGGGAATCATTAAAGGTCCAGTGTGTAATATGGGGGTAAAACTGTGATATCTAGCATTCAGCTTCTAGTTTGCAGCGCTCACTCGCTCGCACTTATCCCTCCCGTCGGTAAAGTGGCCGTGGCCTCGGAGGGAAAAAACCGTGTTTACCAGGACTGGGAGCAACTGGGAGTATTTCAGGAGCATGGAGCGATGAGGTAAAGATCTAAACCATTCTACGATATGTCTGCCGTTTCCTACTCCTTCTTCTTTTAGAAAAAACAACATTTATCTGTCAGAACGAATTATATCAGCCAGCGGTAAATCTCCAGAGAGCTACAGGTAACTTCATCAGATCACTTTCTCCGTGGGATGACGACGGAGGTTGGCCGGTCGATCGTCACAGGAGACCGGCTATAGAACAGACCGGCATCTCTATGCAAATGAGAATGACTGAGGCATCCTGGGTAATTTAGGGGCAGCGCCTGGCATTTTAAAATTGCACTCAGTAGCTTTTTGTGTTTTGATGGAGCGTAGACTAACTAACAATCAATTTTAATGTTTTATTTTTTGCTTCTTTTGTAGCACTATGTCTCATAATTATTTTTACACCCTCCCTGAAACCGACCGTTCATGCTATCTTGAAAAACTACAATTAATCTACCGGTATATGCCCATTTAGCCTCCCACAATGATCAATGACCCCACACAGTGGCCAGAAATGTCTTACCCGGACATCTACACGTATTTGGTCGAATCACCAGGTAGGTTTTGGCTAAGTGTTGTCTGTTAATAGCCTGTTAATAGCCAACTTTTTAGTAGTTAGTTTGTTAAGCCAGTTAGGCTGAACTTTTCAATGGAGGGATCCCGGGCGCTGCCCCTAAATTACCCAGGATGCCTCAGTCACTCTCATTTGCTTAAAGATGCCGCTCTGGTCTATTGCCTCTGACGAGACGGTGGTGACAACTCTTTCACCAGTCAGTGGTCTGCAAGGTTTACAAGTCATTTTAGTACCTCCACGTACTTTTACCTAATGGTAAAAATGGTGAGTCGACTCGAGCCGGTACCACGTAATGGAAACGTGGCATTAAATTAGATCAGAACAAAAACAATGAACACATTGCTGTAGAAGTACAGTAGAAGCGGTTGGCGCCAGTAAGTTCAAAATGGCAGACAGATGTTGTCATCTCCGGGAGCACTGTGTCATTACGTCAACTCCTCATTCCTAATTTATAGAATAATTATATGGCTATGAAAACCCAACAAATTTTATTTAGCGATTATACGCTTGTACTAATATATTAATGGGTATATTCAGATCTTCTCAATTATAACACACTGAACCTTTAAGTGTATCTTTACATTTTTACATACCACATGTGTCTGATTATAGCTGCAAGTGATCTATCATAGGCTATTTGTTTTGCTCCCACTGTCATGCTGTTTCATAACTAACCAAATTAAGTGGTTGGATGTGGATGGTGGTGGTGGTGATCACGAGCATGATAATGCTCACGTCTCCCAAAAAGGCTGAGAACGGCACTGCATCAACAAGCCGTATCAGCTTGGCTACAAATAGAAAAGGCCTAAAAACAGCCCAAGGCCATTTTCCCCGTCTCCTTCTTCCTACCTGTTGTTTTTTTAAACAGTGATGACTCGCAGCGATTACTTTCATTTTCGTCATAGTTCCCGTCCTGATCGATAGAAATACTTCACATGCATTTTCGATGAGCCAGAGCTCTCTCTCTCTCTCTAGCACACACAAATCTGTCAATAAAAGGGGGATTACATGACATAACTAATATTAATGCGACTCGATGCTTTTTTTTTTTTTTTACTAAGCGGTCTGAGCCGCTGGTGTTAGCTATATCATCTCACTCTGCGTGCACTGTTGAGACACTTTACCTTCAATGCACCGCCTTCTCCAGATGGTTTCAGTGCTGAGGATTTGTCTGAATTTCTTGCAGACGAGGGCCACATTAGGCAGGGCTGGTCCGGGGAGCAGGGAGATTATTTCCACCAGGATCTCCGGCGGTAGTTCCGCTAATGATTGCGGGTGCGGAGGTCCCGTGCTCCTCCTGCGGTGGTTCAGAAAGCCCTCGGTGTTGACATGACCGCTGCCATTATCACAAGCGTCACTCGGCCCTGCAGTGGCGGCGCCGCTCTCCGGGCCTCCTCCTCCTCCTCCTCCTCCTGCAACGCCGCCGCAGACGTCGCCTTGCCTCTTGCCGACGATCCGCTCCCCTTCTTCCTCGTCCATGTCGGAATCGCTGCCCTGATCCTGCTGATTATGCCGCTGTCGCCTGCGGCACCTTCGCGACTGACCCACTCCGCAGAGCCTGGCACAAACAGCCATCCGTAGTCACCAAACAGGCAACATTACATCACTACACAACACAACACATCAGCTGCAGTCGGGGCTGATCTCCTCCTGTCCTCGCGCGAGCATGAGCAGAAAACATCTTCCGACGTCACATCGTTGCACGCACGTAGCTACGCAGCGTGGTGGTGACGTCACGCAGCAGCAGCAGCAGGTGAAGACGAAGAGAAGATCCATCCAGTCTAGACAATACGTCTCAGTTACAGCTTCAGACTTCCCTAAGTGGCCTTTATTAAAGAATATGTGCAGATGTAGTCAGGGCAGGAGGAGGCAAACGAAAATAAAGAAAAAAAAAAAATCATAATCACACACATCAAAACTGCATGAAGACTAAATTAAAATAGTCCTTGTATATGACAAAGTTTGTGTCTGAGTAGTCACAATGGTCAGACACACCTGGATTAATCAGTGTGTCCAATAATGTAAGACAGGAAATAAAGGAGCTGCCTTAAGTTCAGGAAGTAGTGGAGCTGTGCATAGAGCCCATTAATTAGGGCCACGGGCAATCGCACCGGGCACTACTGTTATTGTGTGGATTTTTTCCTAGTTATTAGTGTGAATGCTGGAAGCATTCACATTATTCGGTTCGGCCATTTTCTGCCTTTCTTCGTCATGTAACTAGTCCTTCATACTTTGTGCTATTTCAACAATTCAAATATCAAAATGTTCAGCCTTTTCGGGACAGGTATACTATGTCTTTTCTCTTTTCAACTATTCATACTTTTTGCAATATTCAACTATTTCTGATTTTTTTTTTCCCCATAGAGAATGCATTGGAACAGTCTTGAAACTCTTCAAATCTTCTTACTTCTTTCAGCCTTTAAAGTGTCCACATACTTTCAGCTAGAGACTTCATTCAAATTCTGAGCTGTAGACAAACTTTTTAAGTATTCCTCTATGACTCAGCTTATTGATATCTTCAACAGTTTCTGATATTTGGCCGCTTTAAAATCATTAAGTTTTTTTTGACAAAATCCAGCTTTATAATGGGTGTGTGTTGCGTCTAACGAGCAGGGCTTAGAGTGAGTGACATCGCTAGAGTGAGAGGGATCGAAAAAACATTCAGGATTTTTTCTGGATAAATTGCCAGCACGGCCACAAATTAAACTCTAGACACATGATTTCCTCACTGGTTTGTAGCCACACTTGTCGTGTCTCATTTGATGTGTTCAAAACAGCAGACAGACTTACAGAATTGTCTCTATGAGCCTAATTGTGCAGCTAGACCCGCTCCAGTGGCTCATCCACTTCAATATAAAAGTAGGAGCTGATTTTATTAGAAAAACAGAAATGCCCCCCTTTTCTACCTTGCGACCCTGAGAAAAGTTTTTGCCCTACAAACATTTAATGCACATCAATGTGCAGTCTCCTTGCCCCAGTAGTCATGGCCACATTCTGATAAGAGGTACGTTCTCTTTTTCTGGGCTGTTTTCGGAAGCTGCTCAGAGCACAAATCTCTCTGCTCTGCTCTGCTCTGTGTGCAGTGGCCAGCTGTTGGGGCCAGCTCGTTATCAAAGTCTATAAATAGAACAGTGCAGGTGCAGCCTGGCCACTCGTTAAAATCGCCTGTTTGGTTTTTGGTCATTTTCTCCAAAAGTACCGGCCCGATTTCAACCAAACCTTCTGCGTTGGACTCCCCTCGGACCCCCAGATGATATATCCGAGTTTGGAGAAATTCGAAGAAATTTTAATTTTTGGTCCAAAAAAAAAAAACGTAAGCCGCGCGCCTGTCGTCTTTTTAAAATCGCTTGTTTGGTTTTTGGTC
>NC_140912.1:19289851-19340585 GCF_045865225.1 Trachurus japonicus
AATTGTTTGTGTCCCAATTCAGCAGTAGAACTTTCTAAGTAACAGTAAGAAAAGTCTCCATTATCATCTAATCCCTCGCAGTGTACTGCATTGGCCTTTCCATTTAATCAGATTATTGTAACATAATACAGTGTCTATTGCTGTTACACCTTATGTCTCTGTTCAAAAGATGCAAAGATGATGGAAAATCTGCAACTTAAAAATGCAAGGTAGGTTTTTCTTGGACATCAAATTAAATTAGCAACCTCCACCAAACAGTTCAGCTGATTAATACATTTGGTAGCTAGTTACAGGTCTATACTGTTCATATGAAAATTGGGGGACCTAATCTCAGTATAATACACTTTTACTCTGACTTCTTTCCTTTCACCATCCTTTTTCTATTTTCTGCTGCAACAATACTTTTACCAGAACTCGGAGATGTGATTACATAACCTCCTTTTCTTTTCAGCCTCCCTGCTGCACTGGTTTTAAGCTCAGAAAGTGATTTTACATATTTCAGCGATTATTTTTAAGGCACAACTGATTCTGGCTGCAGGCTATAATAGACCCTTTAATCCTGTACGAGCTGAGGTACTGTCTTAGATTCATGAAAAAGGAAGAAGGGTGAAAAAGAAGCAAACAAAAAGAAAACACAGCAAAAAGGGCTAAGAAATAAAGGCAATAACCATCTACATTTTAACTTTTCTACCCTAATAATACCCATAATTATAATGAAAATAATAACAAAAAGAAGAAGAGGCGAGAAAGATCCTTTAATATCACATGGCTGAAGCTCCATGCCTATCGTTGCCTTTTCATGAAAGTCTGAAAATCTTCAGCCTTTTAGCTTGTCTATGATAAAAAAAGGAAATTCGTCAAGGGAGGCTGAAAGATGTCGCTTCCGCCCTAATTGCATGATTTTGATGGCTCTGATCTACGCTTCTGTGGTTTGTGTACTTTGTGTTCATGACTTTTATATCTCTACCCTCCATGGATGGCACAAGATAAAATGTTCTGAGAAAGGTTTGTTTTAATGGGAAAGTTTAATCTTGGAGTTGTTTTATGAAATGTTTCTTGCTTCTCCCCTCCAAAAAAATGAGTCAATCAGTGCATCCTGTGTTGGATGACAGGAGAAGGACTATGAATTATAAAGCTGCATTAAATCTCTGCATCTTGTAGCTCTGGCTGAAAGCCGAATTGTGCCAAGCCTGAGTGAAAGTCAAAAAATATGTTTAATTCATATTCAATCTGAAAAAAACATTTGAAATGTGGCATTGAAAACCCATTAAGTTAAAATTACCCAAAGTGCTATAATTCTGAAATCAGCGCTTTATTAATCCCAGGCAGATCATATTATAAATATGAAAAATGGATGAAACAGCTAATAGATTTTAATGTAATGGCTTCACCGAGGGTAAAAGGAGTCAGAGGCAAACCTGCTTTGTTGTCGTCTGTGCTCTCTGCTTTCTTGCTTCCCATATTTCAGGCCAGTATCTCTGCCAGGTCCTATAACCAATCTTTGCCCCGGTAGGAAACTTAGCACTGACATATAGATTTGCATCTGCCCACAGTCAGAGCCAGTTCACCAACAACTCATTTTAGCATTAAGTGCATAAATACACTCTCCTCACACCTTTGGAAAGCAACATCCTGGCTCCATGGGTTACCTACTTCCGTGACTAGCCCTTAAAAAAAAAATCTGCCAACCTAATCCTAAAACTTAAGTCTGACACTGCTGACTCCATGCAAGTATTAACTTCTTCTTTTTCGTTTTTGTAGAGGGTGGAGGAAGGGGTGGAAGAAGTCTGGTATGCTGGTGCTTTTGCTGACCACAACCTGCCAAGTTATAATTTATTTATTTCCTTGTCAAGTCATTGCTGGTTCACTCTGGTATTTTGACAGCCACCTTATTTGGAGCATGACAAGTTTAATTTAGATAGATATGGCACGAGAATGCAGGGGGAAAAAAAGTGTCCCAATTTCACTGTCTGAACAGATTTAATCGGGTGGTGTCAGCGTCATACATAAATCTGTAAGTGCTGCACTTTTTTTTCTTTCTGTCAAGCAGTAATACACAGCGTGAGATTTTGTATATAAGAAAGTGTGTGGCAGCTGAGATTTCACAAAATGATAGTGTTTGTGCTGAAATGCTTGCCATGGCCAGAACAAGTGGCTTGCCTCAGCTTCTATTTTTCTGTTATTCTACATTTACAAGCTAAAATGACATTCATTTAGAGCTACTCACAGCATGAATCTACACAACACAGTAGGCGACGCTTCAAGTCCCAGTATGGCTGAAAGCTTCTACTGACTTGTGCGGAGTTCATCTGAAGAAGGGTTATTGTTACTTTTTCTTTCCAATGCAGTGTGTTACAGAGTTGAGTTATTTACATCTGTTGGAACAAAGAGCACTTCCTCATGTGCACAGAATTTAGAAAACAAAATCTGTTTATTTGGCTGAAGCACAAGTTAGAAAGTGGAGTCTTTGTTACGGACACCTGGAGGATGTATGATGAGGCTGTGAACCTATTCCAGGAATAATGTAACCGGAAGTGTTAGATGGATAATTGCTCCCTGTGTGAGCAGTACCATAGCCTGTCTGCAGTTCTCCTACTAGTCCCTGCATAGCACTTTTCCATGACTACTTGCTTTGTGAGTGTGGCCTCCACTTGAAAGCGTATTCATTCTGCACCCCTGGTCTTGTGCCTGCCCTGTATCGTTTTTGGTGTTTCCGGTTCAAGGTGGTCACTTAGTAGGAACAGAAAGGAAGGGTCTGGATGTGATTTTCAACTGTCAAAAACACATGTGCTTCAAGAAAGTCAGTAATAGGGTGGCACAGCTCTTATTATGTTCAGTAGGTGGGTCTGAAAATTGAAAAACAAAATGTAATTCATCGTCTAACTCTATGTTAGAAACAAAATATGTGATGTTGCCCTAATAAAGCAGTATAGCATATGTTTATTCAGAATTGCAACATCATTCATACCATATTTCCAGTTTACTGTTTTTGATTAATTAATTCTAGCATAATTAAAACTATGCCTCCACTGAGCAAATTGCTCTTGGTAGTAGTCAGTAGTCATAAAGCATCAAGCCTTATTCATTTTTTCAGTTAACATTCATCCATCGGCTACATTGCTTATCCATGCAGGGTTGCAGTTGGAGCCAATCCAAGCAGACACTGGGTGAGGGCGGGCTACACTCTGGAGAGGTCATCAGTCTATCACAGGGCCGACACCTAGAGACAAACAACCTCACGTGCTCACATTCACACCTGCGGGCACTACAGATTCTCCAATGTGCATGTCTTTGGACTGTAGGAGTACTGTAAGTCTGAGCACCCAGAGAGGACATGTAAACACACACAGAAAGAGCACTACAGTAGATATTTAGAGTGCTTCCCATTCACCACAACTCTGGTAGAACACATCAGTAGTAAACAGGATGTTTATTACATGATTCATAAAAACTTAAATGCACTTTATTTCCTGATTTATACCTTTTTCAGTAGTTTGAGGGCATAGCAGTGTCACGGTCTTTGCTTTCAGACAGAAAACTGTTGAAAGCTCCTCATCTTTGTATGGCACATTAGCTACCTCAGGGCACAACCCCACCATGGAACAGCACAAGTTCACAGAAGAGCACAACAGAGGAATGACATCTGAACAAAACAAATGGACAGCCAACTCATTATCCAGCATCTATGCCGAGCCTGCATTTGAATTCCAAACCACTGCTTGTTCTCTTTTTCTCTTTGCCTTGTTGATCTTTCTCAGATATATGTGGGAAATCACCCCGGGGATCAGGAGACATTTTGGTTTAATTGTGTGTGATTGGCAGACTGAGTGTTGATTTCCGCTTCTGTCTGTCTGGATTTGGGTGTCATTGAGCGGGGGCCCATAGCAAGGAACTTTGAAGAGCCGGGCGTTCAAGAAGGATGAAGTAAATAATGCTGAACTGAAGTGACTGAATATGGAGTCAAACATTGAAATGGCTAAAAGTGCATGTGTTAAATGATAAATTAGAATTAATGGTTTCAGATTTGAGAGTCTCACAAACAGGTTTAGTCAGGCTTTCATGTTTTAACTCAAGCTGGTCAAACTAAAAAACCCTGACACTTCCTACTTAGAGACCAATTTCAAAGTTAATCATAAAATATTTACTGTCAGATGAATAAACTATAAAATCACAAATTGTATTCTCCCAGGGGCATTATCTCTTGGTTAAATTAAAATGTTTGCCCTTCTGCTGCAAAAAAGCTGAAGAACCTGAAAACTGAATATAATGAAAGCCTGACACTGTCAATGTAGGTGGCTGGAAATGACACACACAGACACACAAATCCTAATGCAATATATCAAAAAAATACATATATTTTTGGATATATTGAATTGCAACAATGATTTGTCGTTGCAATAAAGATGGATTGAAGAAGTAAGTTCCAATGTGCACAGTGTGATCATCTGCATTCAAGCTCTATAAGTCAGGGGAGGTGACAATGGTTAACAATGACTTCAAGGATGAGGGCACAAGAGGCTTGTGAGTGAAGGGAAGAGTAAAGGGAATGTTGTTTGATTTCATCACTTCGTCTAAGAGGGACCCAAAAAGTCATTTCAGCCCATGAATAGGCTATGCTCAGATCTATTAATGCAATCAGCTTGAATGAGGTGAGGGATAATTTAGGACAGATGATGGAGATTTGGATAAATTAAATTAGTCTAAATTCTGATCCTTTCAATGCTGCAGACCAGATTTTATGCTCCCCGAAAAACTGTTTAATAAAGTGGACACCTCAGAAAAGAGCACCATCAGGCTTTCATTTCACACAAAATGGCACTCTGTGGCTTCCTTACCATGTGTACTGGACACTGCAAATCTAAAATGACTATATACCCTGACCTTCTCACTAAGCCTCCAGGTCTTTAGAAGCTGAACTGAGCTGACAAATAACACTGAATTGTAGTTTTCTACACTGTCATTTTATATCGCCACTTTATAGCCACTACATTATCCACTTCTTTTCAGTAAGGCGCCACAATACTGAATTAAGTATTAATTATATATAATTACTATACTTTCTCACTGACATGGATAAATCACAAGTCACTTGTCCTGTACATTGAATCAGAAATGTCTTCTTTCATAAACAGAAAGAACAATTACATTCCCGCTGGATTTTAAATGGTTAATGCTTCAGTATGTCTGGATGGTATGCCGGACATTCTGGAAACCTGCCTGTGAGATTTTGGTGACATGTGCGCACTGTGCGCCGGTCAGCCAAATTACCACTGCGCCGGCTGCACTTTACCTTGCGCCGAGAGTAGACCAGGTTGGAGCTGGCGAGCTTTCAGCGCACCTTTTGGTACGAAATTGCGGCAAGCTGAATCTGTCGACTCCTCTCCCGCCGCCACACCCATCTCAGCGCACGTCGCCGGACAAAATGACCACTGTGCGGGCTGCGCCACGGAAGTAGAGCCCTCAATCACAAAGAATCAAGATGTGCACACTTTTTACCAAGTGAGTTTGTCTATAATGAACATATGTTATGAATATACATAACAAATATTTCAGCTCAGTGTAACAGCCCTATATACACTTACAGTGTACTATATACTAGCTTGCTATAAATTCAGGACACTGTGAGCATAAAATAAAAATTAAAAAAACAGTATGACTCACAAGACCTGGGTGGGTTCAGTAACACTCAATATGCAGTAACCCACATGTTATTTTAATCTGCTGTTCACATAATGTGTAATGCTGTATTAAGTGTTTCTGTATCATCAGTACAACAACACTTAATATATGTTTTCTCTTCAACTAGTTAATGCAACATGACAATCAAAATAAATACCATAGCATACAGTGCCATACAGTAATTGGCTCAACACCATGGTGGTCAGTTGCTCTTTCCGGGTCCCTTATAGGAGGGTTCCCAACAGTTAGGTTTCTATGTAGTCACTCAGTGTAAAGCTCTGCTTGCTTATGTAAGCCAAGGCAATAAAAGATCTCAAATGTGATTCAGTATTCAACATCCCACTGCAGAATCTTTTACGTAAATCTAAGACAGTTATGGAGTTATATTTAAAACAACAACAACAACAACAACAACAACACCCCAAAACAAACAATGTCTAATCAACAACAAAAGACAGAATGTTTCAAGATTTCACAGGAGAAAACAAGCTTGCGAAATGCGGCTTCTTTTGCTTTTTCACGTTTACCCCCTTTTTTTCCCTATTTGTTAGTGGATCCGTAAACTGTGATTGAAACCTGTAATCATGCGCAGATATGCAGTTCCAGTAGAGATAAGTACCCCTGTGAGACCATAGTAATTTGAGCAAACAAGCAATTTGAGCAAAGATGTTGGTAACTTAACAGTGTGAAACTAGTGTGATTAGATGACAATCTATGCTGTTCTCTCACTGTTATTTCATCATTTTGTCAAACAATATGTCAAAATCAAGACTTTTAATATGCAAATGTTGCTTTTTTCTCAATTTTACGGCAAGTTCTCTTATTTGGAATTGACTTTTAGATATTATAAATTGAAAGAAAAAGCTTTTGTCTCACACATAATAGGTGGATTTAAAACAATTTAAACCCTACTGGTACTACTGAGAAAATTAAGCTGGATAACCAAAGTGTGGATTTTAATCCTTTTCCTCTGAGAAGAGAATATTTCAGACAGTGACTGATGACATTAGAGATTAGTACATTTCCCATACTGAGGTGTCTGCTGTGGAGGGGCTGAATGTCTGCCTACTAATCTAACACTGGAGATCAGTTATACTGAGGCTATTCCATTCAGTAAATCTAATATCAGAACAATACCTCATCTACTGATTTAGAAACACAATTAACCTTGTTCACAAGAAACTTAAATAAGGCTTAAATGTCCCTGGCACAAATCCAGCCCAACCCAAACTTTGTGGCATTATAATAGCAAATCTTGTCAAGGATTTGCAGTTCATACGCGCAGGAGTTTTAGAGTAAGCTTAAGTAGTTGAGGTTGGGGAAATGTTGGCCCGATAAACCTAACCAATTCTATTATAGCAGAGTGAATCAGGGTAAAATATTTAGCTTCTTGCATTTTTCTATTTGCCTACAGTATGTACTCAACAAATATAATCCACTGTATTAGACACTGGACACAGGCATGCAACGGGAATGGGTGAAGAATGCATCTTGCTCCTGCTTGTATCAGTGTAGGTGAAGAGGATTAAAATGTGTTACTTGAACAATCAGTCCAAATCTGAAACGGCTCCTCTGTCAGCTTTTTCAAATGCAAACATTTCTACAAGGGGCAGCTAATGGACAGCTACAGGATACGACAGGCCCATAGTCACTTTGGTAAATTGTCTTTCTTGTTCAAAATCAGTGCTTTATTTTTCATGTCACAACAAGGGTCACTGTTTCATCCTTCGATGAGCTGGTGAAGGAACCTTTTATAATCGCTCTTTTTTTTAATGGGGAGAAAATGTGGGTGTTCTTGCAGTGTCTTCTAAACACCTGGGCCCCGCTGAGCACAGCCGAGGCTTTGATCAGGGCTCAAGAGAGCCTTTCTCTTTCAGCAGAATTATAGATTAGCATCAAAATGAACACTTAGATGAACTAAGTATGTTACACATGGAGAGCGTAGATGAGAGAGAGTAAGACAAATAGGGGAAAAAAAGGTTCTTGAAATAACAGTTTAACTGGAAAAGAATTGCTATGATATGCAAATTTGTAGAAAACAATAAGGGGGCTCAGTTGGTAGAGCACCCGCCCCATGTGTTGAGGCTATAGTCCGCACTGTAGGCAGCCCCGGTTCGAATCCCACGTCAAGTGGCCCTATCCTGCGTGCCCCGCTCTGTAATTGAATGCCTCTCAGTTTGGACTGAGAAACACAACTGCAAGGCGTGATGTTATCACATGCACTTACAGGGTAAACACACAGTGGGAAAGAGTGAACTGCTATGTGCAAACTGGCAAAATAGATCTGTCATGTCTTGGTGCTCCTGTAAAAGGGTTTTAAAATATATTTTGGGGTTACACTCAGGCTGCTCTGTGTAGCCACTCTGTTTCTAGTCTAACAGCAAAGTGCTGGGTGGGGGACAGGTATGTCTATAGGGTCTGAGCACTCTCACAAATCTGTCACAGCAGGAAAAGAGGCCAAAATAAGCGTGTTCGATCAGATCAGAGCTGGAGCTGATACCTACGTTGACTGCAGAGTCTTTGACTCAGGTGTGAATGCTGATTGTTCCATTTTCCATTGCCAACAAAAGCCAGATGTTAGCTGGGTTTTTTGACCTGTGGAAAACGTGCTCGGGCTTTCTCTCCCACTGCTTACTCTCATTCCTGGGGGCAGCAGTGAACAGTGAGTGGACACAATACATCAGCTATCCAACAGTATGATCCAAGTTGCAGTTACAGTTACTCACACTAATCTCTTCTATTGTGTCACACAGACTTAATGTCCTTTATTATTTTGTTGGATTATTTATGGATCCTATAAACTAACTGCTGCAAAATGAACCACAATCAGGCCATTGGGAGACTAAAGCAGCATTATTTATCATATGACCTACATGGGGCAACAGTAGGGGCCCTCAGCACATTTCTGTTTTTGAGTAAATAAATTACATAAAGTAAAATTCTCTAACAACACAGAATGATTTCCCCCAATCCCGAGCAAACAGGAGGCAATCCTCTCAAAACAGACATCAAATAAGCCCTGAGCAAGACCCTTGAAGTGCAGCGGGGGTCCCAGAAAAGCAATTTCTCCCTTGACATCACTAACATCACTAACACTGCGTGTGTGTGCACTGCTCTGATATGCACAGTATACTCTGGTCTCTCGAAACCTTAATAAGTAGCATCACATGTGAGGAAATTCTTGGTTTTAGTGTGCAACAGCAACAAATTTCATTCATCTTCAATATATTTGCTTAAGTGTGTTTACAAAATCATAAGATGATGACATACAATGACAAATACAATAATACATTGCATTAAAAAAACACATAGCTGACAGAATAAGTTTATTGGTACAATGGCAATGTGCACAGCACAGGCATTTTTTTCAGAATCTAATTATGTAAATTTGAGCCTCATACTTATGTCTCTCTCATTGCGCAATACACTGCACATAAGGACGTTTAATGCTCACATAAGAACCAATCAGACCTCAGATTCACCCCCAAGTCCTGGAAGATCTAATGCTGGCACAAGGCAGTAAATCACACCTATGACAGAGCAGCAGCGCAAAGATCCTCAACATATCTACAGTGTAGGTTTTTGAATGCTGCAGTGTTTAGACAGTTGGATCAACAGTGCAACTGAAAAATGGGATTATCATTTGACTTTCAATGGGTTTTTTCTTTTACTTAACTGAATTTCAATATTATTTCAACATTGCTACTTAAGCCTTCAATTGTAGGTGAAAAAGATTATCGATAAATGTAAAAAGTGTTAACATGACAACATTCCCACTGGTACTGTACTGCTAATTTCCAACACCAACTACACATGGCATCATTAAAGCAGCATGCTTTCAAAAAAAAAGTGCTCGGATAATTTCTGGAAAATGTTGGTGCTGAAAACGTGATGGCAATACACAGTAAGGGTGTTTATGTCTATAGCCTCAAATGAATAGCATATAAATATACACATACTTATTTCATAAGCAAAAACGCACTTGCAGGAGGAATCCATTTAGGCCCTTCAAAATAAGAGAAGGTCTCATCTTTTTATATGTGTTCCTCCATTTCAGAATCTGCAACACTGAAAGGAAGCAATAAAGCCTATAATCTTGCAATTTCATTGCTTTTCAAGTAGACCCTGCAGAATATATTTGTTTAACTAGTCATTCATAGGGCTTATAAGAAACACTTTAGATGGAGCTGCGCTATTTTATTTTATTTTAGCTTTGATTTTTAGCATTTCAGTAGGAATGAGTGCTACTCAAATACGAGATATCACATGTAAATTATATGGCAGACAGTAATAAGGTCTCAGTATAACTTAAATCATAGGATATCGAGATAAATCCTAATTTTGTTTTCTAAAGCAAAAATAAGAGAGGCGAAAAAGTGTTCTTTAGAAAAGTTGTCCAACTCCACAGAGGCTGGCTTGAGTACAAGACTGAAAGAATGATTCATTTGATATATCTTTTTTTTTTGTTGTTATTGCAATGCAGTGAAAACAAAAGGACGGAAAGTTGCATTTAATTCCTTACAACATTACTCACTTTTTTAAAGGCCCACAGCCTGCTAGTATAGTTTTTTTCTCCACTTTGATTTTTCACATCATAATTGTTATCATTTTAAATGAAGTCCAATTATCGGGAAAAAAAGAACACAGTGAGTTGGCGAATAACATGAAGACTGAAATTATTGAAGTTGCGAGTCCTCTTGATTGAGTTTTTCTAACAATAAAAAAAAAGACAATTCAACACATTTTGTAAGGGAACACACTAATCAGAAGTGTTTTTTTTTCTTTTTCCCACCAAACTCTTTGTCCAAAACATCATTATATACTCCGTTAAACTGTTAAGACTCGTACAATTCACAAAAAGTTGCAAATTGCTGACCTGCAGAGTAGGGCTGGTATAAACTTGATAATGGCCGTGACACCATTGTTCTTTGCTCAGTATACGTCCAATTTCAGATTTAATTCCGAGTCCTGCAAATCTGTGACATCCTCAGATGTGTTCACTGTGCACACTGTAGCACACACAGGAGTGAAGGAAATGTGTGGTGGGAGATCAAAAAAGACCAATCTGCAGCTCCGCATTAGTGAGATAAAAGATCTTGTAGAAGTTTTACAACAAAGCTGGTTGCCACTGACACCCATCACCTTGCAGAGAGAGGACATAGAGATAATGCAGCAGGGTAGGAGGCTCATGTCCTTCAGCAGAGTTCAATCAATCTGTTGTGGCAAGTGCACTGCCCCTTGTTTCTGTGTGCTTATTGGGAGGTGTCAGGAAAAACAGTGACAGAGACAGAAAAGACTGAAGATAAGGAGTCAGGTTGTACCCTAACACAGGAGGCGCACCTCAAGCTTGGTGAAAGTGATGCAGGAGTAAAGCACATTTGGCCCCTGAATCCATCACCTCATTGCACAGCATGGAGGTCTCATCATGACATGTAATTACAAGTGATACATGCAGTAGGACTGATAAAGAGGACTGAAAAAATACTGGACTTTTCACCTTCTCTGCTTAAAAAGACTGAGTAACAAAGCTTGTGTGATATACTTAGGTAAACTTAATGTGTTCATTTGAGAAAAACATGCTGTTTTTCTGAAATAACAAGAAAATTATCAAATACTAATTTAAAAATATATTTTAGGGAACCTTCCACTGTTTTTCAGACTCTGAAAAAAAAAGGTTTATGGAAAGGAGAAAATTATCTCACACTCACAGTGAATGTTTTCTGAATTATTCCAAATTAACAGCATCATTATCTCAGAATTCTTCTGGAATTTACAAGTTGAATCTTGGTCAAGTGGACTTGGTTGTAGATTATCTAAGAGGCTTTTCCAGTTCCTCAGAATTAAAGAAGACTCATACACATGTGCATACTGTACACAAACACAGCTTAAGTGTCATTATTCTCCTCTGTTAAAAATGCATCGCCCAAATGCAAACAAGTGAGAAGTAGCTTAGTGCTACTTTAAAGATTAACATATGTTTGTATGGAATGAAGCACAATGTTTCCTTTTAGTTACTGCATGAAAAGCTTAGTGGCACTTGAATCCAAACAATCAATACTGATTACCAACACTGAGTCGTTGAGTGATTCACAAACGCCAAATAACGAAAAAATACAGTAAAGGAATCAAAGAGAAAAATGTATATAATGACAGGAGCATTCATTTATATATTTTTGCTTTGGGATGCCACTAAAGAAAACCAAAAGAGAGTGTATCAAAAATTTAAGCAAAATACCAACCTGTATTTTGTATTATGAAATATAGTATTTTCTAATGCAAATATTTATTTGCTGAACTGTATTCATACATGGCAGCTGTGGTAATACACTGGTCAACATCAGACCTGAGTTTTATGATCATGGTAATGGGATGTTTTCATTTGGTCATCTGTTAGTGGTGTTATATCTCCTATTAAGACACACTTTAGACCTTGGTCATCCAGTTAGCAATATTTCATCAGGATGAGGGATCTTAGTCCTTGGTTGTCTGGATCTTAAGTTATCAGACTATAAAGCCAAACAAACAGTAGGCAGCTCAGCTCCCAGCCACTGGAGACACCCTGTGTCTGCTCACCAGCTTCAGTGAATTACTGACTGTTCACCTGTTATATTCATCTAGTCCAGTGGTTATGGAGAGGACAACACACCTCTGTGTAGGGCTGCACGATTAATCGTATTTACATCGTCATCGCAATGTCAACGTGCACGATAAACAGGTCACCTGAAATACGATGGGGGCGCACATTTTTTCATGACTGTTAACCGATGCTCATTAACCGATTATTAACCGTTAACTGATAATGCTCAATTAAATGTCTGTGGCTGGTGCCAATCGGCAACCCGATCCTCTATTGGCGACAATGTTTTTGAACACAAACAGACAGCGCTCAGATGGAGGTTAGACTTTCACATTTTTTATACAAAGTTCAGCCAGACACCAAGCTGAGGAGAGAGGAACAGCAGAGCTCCTCTCTCAGCTCGGCTGCAGGTGAGTTACACTTGAGCCGACTAGAGAGCGCAGTGTCACCCTTTTTTTTCCTCTAGGGTCACCGTTCTTACAGGTGAAGCACATGCAGACACCTGTGTACGTTGTCATCTGACAATCCATCATGGGGACTGCACTGCATTACTGGCACATAGCCTACTGTAAGTCTTCCCGTGTAACTTTTTGTTGTGACTGGAAGTCTGCACGTGTCAACATTCCCCCCATGAGTTGATGACATGAGCTCCACACATCCACGTAGCATCGATCGATTATATTTGTTCTGGCACAACTCCTGTCTCCTGTTCCTGTGACTTATAATGTTTGGAGTTTGTTTACAGCAACAGCTTTCCACTCTTCTTCTCTGTTTGTGGTGTTACAGCACCACTAAAGGCCTGGTGTGTGTAGGCTACTACAGCAGCATATTGAATCGTCATCAGAAAGACACGGGAACTGTATGGGTATGCACACCTGAAGATTTGCTTATTTATCGCAAGCCATATCGTCGTCGCAATATTGAACAGAATGGTCGCACATCACACATTTTGCTGATATCATGCAGGCCTACTGCACTATTCCTCTGCGGATAATTTGCTTGTGGGTAAAATATTTACTGAACATCTGGATCATAGCTTATCACAGAGGCATTTGAAACAAAGGTTGGCATTCTAAACCTCCTCCTGTCTACTGTGCAGCATTAGCGTAACACTGCTTTCCAATGTTACAGTGCTTTTCCAGTGTTCTTACAGATTATAATAAACTGGTCTGTTTGTTTTGGTGACCTTCAACACTGCTTCCCGAGGTCACAAAACACCATATTTTGTTATTTTTTTCAACTCAGAGACCCCAGGCAGAAAATGTTGTGCATTTAATCTACAGCTTTGCAACCCAGGCTGCCTAAACACAATATTTTAATTATTGATATATCTTCATTTATTTAATTAATTTATTTATTCTATCATATTTCCAACAGTGCCTTGAACGTAAATTCATGTAAATGTGGTGAGTTTACCTAATGGTCAGTCTGTCATTGTCTACTCAGCATGCAGTAGTCACAAAAAAAGGTACTGGACCCATGGGGTATGATGAACTTACGACCCCACACACAAATATTGTATGGAGCCAGTGTAGTCAACAACAGAGCTACACTACATGGGCCTCCATACAAATCCTAGTCCAGATGGCCGGTCCTTTCCCTGGCCTCACCCGGTCTTTTGGCTTCTTTCCCCTTCAGGAAACCTGCAGTGGCTCCAGCAGAGGTGAAGCAACAATTAGCCAATCTCTCCACATTACTTCAGCTGCTAAGTGCAACTGACTGAAAGGGCATAAACAACAGCAAAAAAAAAGAAAAGGAAAAAAAAGAAGACAAAGGAAAGGAGAAAAGGAAGATGAAGTAAAAAAGAACATGATCCTGTATTTATGCAGTGGGTTGTTGAAGAAACTCCATTTATATGGTTTGTTCCTTTTGCCAGAAGGCACGGAGAAATATGTAGTGGGAATATGAGCTCTGACTTGACAGCCAAGACAACCAGTGAGGCGACCAAACACAATAGAGATTGGTGCAACATAGAGGAATGTCACAACAAGGGAGTGTGTCCCTTTGTATATGCACACACAAAAAAAGCCTCCACCACATGAAGGAGTCAAGGTTAAACTTATTTGTGTAGATAATTCTGTGAACGTTTGCATTCTTGATGTTGTCAGTCTTTTCTGAAAGATGGAGGACACTGCAAGATGTAGACAATAGGGAAATCTAGAATATGATCTGTAAATCTGTCCATTGACAACTGTCTGCAGTTCAAAAATGTTCACTTTTCCTTTGCATTTAGGATTTATTTTTAACACCTTTTTGGAAACTGTCTTTTGTGGCTTTTAAAGAGTGATATCTGATTGATGCTTAATTTAAAAATTGTTTCAGGAGAAAGAGGTGGGGGGAGAAGCACTGAACAATAGGGAAGCATATTACACTGTGTAAAGTGTTAAATTGTACCCTGATTGGTCAGTCCCACCGGGAATATTTGTATATATATGAATCATGTTTTAAATGTTTTCCATATGCCTGATGAAGGTCATAGTTGTGACCGAAACGTTGCTTTAATAAATTAATTGAGAGTGAGACAGTGTGCGGGAGCTTTTTCTGAACCATTTAGAAATATAAAAACTCTTACAGAGTTACATCCATGTTGTTTATTTAGCCTTTTTTTCGCATCACAATACAAACCCTACATTATGTGAGTGGGCTGTTGTAGATTATGCAGAGAGCTACGTCAGTGCAGGAGGCTTAATATTTTTGGGTTGGCTTGACTCAAATAGCACAGACACTGGTAACATACTATCTGTGGGTGGAATGCTTGTCACGTCTGCCCTAAATTCAGGTTTGTAAGAAAGATAGGATAGGACATTGAGGAACAACAGAAAAGTGACACTGTCTAATAATTATGTTATAACTAATGTACTACAACACTATACATGTAGGTGTGCATTTATTATTATTGATTCTATTCTATTCTGTCTAACCCACATAATAGAGCTCAGGTCCCCACAATCATGTAAATCAGAGCTCTAATTAGATATTTCCTGTCAGTGATTTATTCGTATGAGATAATAGAAAAAACATTTGACATTAATTTATTACACTTTAATATAATAGAGGCAGCATCTAGTCAGTGCTACTCTTAAGGGCAAAATTGTGTTCTTCATTTAAACAGCTCTTAACTGCAGTGCAGATGCACTATAAGATCAATGCCACAAAGAACCAATTGATCTATCTTCTAATTATTACCTTAAGATGTTCTGTGTGCACCATCATACCAGTATCCAATCAAATCCAATTAACACTGGTGGCCCCCTCCAGAAAACTGCATTATAGAGGGATTACACAGCTATCTGTGCTGGTCTGATTAATGGCCGCAGTAATTAATGCTGAAGGGGTCTGTCCGAGTGCCTCAGTGTAGAGGAGCATACAGCAGTGAGCCAGCTGCAGGGAACAGAGCTCACACTCACACACACGCACACACATGAGCACACACACCAAACACCTGGATCCTCTCTTGTGCGCATATGTTGCACACACTATGAGGCTATATTTGGGAAGTTTTGTGCCTTTGATACATATGGATAGGAAAAATTAAGTATATGGAAAAGTTTCTTCCATATGTGCCGGCTGTACCGATGTACATTGATTGATTGGTTTAGGTATCATGCACATTATTGTGACCAACCCACATAGAAGACACTAAACAATACAGATAGCTAAAGAGTGTCCATGCATTTTCAATAAATTTAGCTAGGACATAGGTCTCCTCCTTGAAGAACCAACTCAACATATACTTGGACATCCAAAATAAGTCACGATTCTTTGCCTGAACTTTTTCAAACAAGGATTTTCCTGGTTCATTGTCCAAAGGACATTGAAACAGAAAGTGAAATTCATCTTCAACACTATTAAGATAACACAAAACAGCCTGCTCTTCAGGGATACCTTTATACCTGCCAACTTCAATTGCCAGAGGCAAGGTACCAGATCTTAACTGTGCACACCAAGGACCTCTACCTAAGTTTAATGTTAAATATGGTTCTGTATAGTAATCCTCTTTAATGTGAACATAGTTTCGAAGTTTGGGCTCACTCCAAATCTCCTCCTTTCGTTGTTTCACAAAAAGCAATCTCATCCACCAACAAAAAAACAAACACAGGTGAGCACAAGAACTGAGCCAGTTGGAAAATCCGAAACGAAAATGTTCACTGCTGAAAATGTCATGCTCACATGCAGTAGACATGCACAGAACAGTAAGAGAACCTTTCACTGTACAAATCAGCTCCATGTGATGACTTCCTGTTTCAGAAAATGCTTCAACATGTGCATACCTCATTCAAATAACAATCCAAACGTAACTAAAGGCTGTTATTTCAAAAGAAGTTTATGTTGTTTAAAAAATGTAACATTACACTTCAAACATGATGGCTGCTACCAGTATGATTCATTTATGTTCTTAAATGTAAATATATCACCAGCTATGTCGTTTTCACTGCCACAACTATACGATCCAGGAAACAGAAAAATCCACAACCAACACTCCACCGGAGACTTGTCAGGCAGACGTACTGTAATGTTTAAATTGAGTATCAATGCCAATAATTCATGAAGCAATCTACTAGCAGCATCTGATTCCTGAGATCACAATCCTCAGCATCTTCAGCACAGAATTATCACAGATGGTTGAAGGCCTTAAACTTAATCTCCATTTGAGACATGCAAATTTGAATACTCTTCCTTTGCTCTTCTCAGTGTGCATCTATCAGTCTATTTCAACATCAAATGCTCTTTATCGTGCAATGTTATCTCATATTTCAAAGGCTGTGGCTTATATCGCATGACTCCAGTCTGATAAGAGCACAAACACCTGCTTCTCTGCAGGCGCGCTGCTTGGAGACAGCCTTTTATATGGGCTTTCGATTGCTCCACTGAAATATAAGTTTAATCTCTCTGTTTTTTTTTCTTTTTTTTACCTGCTCAAATCCTCTCCATGTCTTTCATATCTTACTGATGTGTAGTAATTTTCCATAAATTGTAGGACAAAGGACTGTGAATCGCTTCGCAACACATGTCTTTTTGTCTTTTCGTTTCACTATTCCACACTTTTCTTTTGAATTAATGAATGTCTGTGTGCACTCAAGTGCGTGTGTTTGTGCTCGTATGTGGCTGGCTTCTGAAATGGTACAAACTAAAGTTCTGATTCGCTCTGTGGGTTAACCACCACAACAGAGAAATTCACAATTCATGAGGTGCAAATACTCAATTCTCTGTACTCTCTGAAGGCCATTTTCAGAGGAGGTGAAATGACTCTCATGAATGATGCATACAAAACTGTTCCCAAAATAAATGTCAATCAATGCTCGGGTTGTCTGCTAAACTGATGGAAAATGTAATACATGCAATGGTTCTGTAGTGTGTTATAATTGCAGAATTCAATAAAACAATGCACATATTGGCTTAGTCACCAAATGTGTGGCCACGTATGACCAATGTATTGACAGGATGATAATAGGGACTGATTGAAGGTCTAGACTTTTATCTTAATAGTTGAAATCCATAAAAATATACTTGTGTTTGTAAGAACAAAAAATAATCGTATTAGTTAGTTTTACATCACTGGGCTCAAGCATCGCTGAGGAGCTCTAGCACCACTGAGTAAGTGAGCAAATCAGTAAGTGAGAGGTTCACCTGCCATACTGCTTTGTTGTGACAACACAAAGTTACAGAGTTGCTAATGGCTTGTTTTAAGAATAGACTACCTAGACTAGGTTTATTATCAAATACATGGAAACACATGGAAATTTCACTTTACACAATACAGGACTTAACTGATCTTCACCTTTAATTACTCAACGTTAAACTAACTAAACATAGCACAAACTAATGCCATGTGTTTTTCCTGTCAAGACAGGATTATTGATTATCTGTGCAAATTAAGGTGTAAATCAGCTGTGTCTATTGCTGGTGGATGGTATTTTGGGATCTCTTTTCTTCTTAGTTACCTTAACCAGATTGTGCTGTTCCACAAAATAAAATCCATTGCACTCCGCAGAGAAGGAAAAGCAAAGCAAAAAGAGATTTTAAAGGGATCAACTTACTCTTCTAAACTTCAGATGTTGGTGGTTGTCACTGATAGTCCAAATCATTTGGCATCTAATCGTTTCAAAGCTCCCTCTCTTCAGTGACCTAAAAAGCAGGAGAAATAGGTCTCATATGAGCTTGACAAATACACTGCAACATAAAACAATGTAGCTACAATCACATAGATGTGTTATTTTATATTTAGAATGAACACATTTTAAAAACTCAAAGAAATGGCTTATATTTCAAAGTAACCTAGAGGAAAAACTACACTTAAAAGCAGTACTAAAGAACTTTCAGTTTTGGTTGAGTTTGGCGGCACCAGTGGCCCAAAGCGGTAGTGTTTTGCCTGAAGGAAGACTCCATTTCCCATGAGCACTAGCGCGTATCACCGTAAACATCCTGATCTCCCAGTGCATGGAAATTAACAGAAGATGTATAAACTAAGTTTCTGTTACCAGCTGATCATTTCACAGTAAACACACATACACAATCCGATGGAAAGGTGCCGCATTGACTGCTCCCTCCTCGTCGTGACTCGCTAAAGTGAAAGTGAAACTTAAAGCAGAAGTAAGCAATATTTTTGTGTTAATATAAGTCTTAAATAGTTATATTTTCCGACAGCAATCACTTACATCGAGTGTTTGGACCGAAACACGGGTCTGTCAGTCCCTCTGCTCTGCTCTGAGCCGAGGAGAAAACTTTTCTTGTATCCTACAATTTTTATCCAATGAGGAGAGAGAACGGCATGAAGGGCTGTGTGTGCAGCCAAGGGATGCGTGTGAATGTGGTGACGTAGGGACGAGGACCAATAGATCCATGACGAGGGCGGGGACTGCTAACTCCGTCGGCTGACAAGAAGTTATGGTGCGTTCAGGGCAGCCCGTAACTCATGTTTTTCCGACCTGTGAAGTCGTACCAGTTTGATCTGGTACGAGTTCACGGGTCGGAAGTTACGAGTGGCCGTTATAGTGACTTTCACAGGTAAAACAGGTCGGAAAAACACGAGTGGGTTGCCTGGAACGCTACAAAGTCCTAAGTCGTGACTTGAAGCCGTAACTTACGGTTTCAAAAGCCTGCCTGGAACGCAGCATTAGCCAAAACGACCGGATGGTTTACTTCTGCATTAAGTTAGAGCCGGGTTCCTGCCATGCTCCTCAAAGCTGCTTAGTGCCAGTGAAGGCGATACAGACCCCCTCAGGCCATGACAGAGGTGCCATTCAACCTGTTGTAAGTCGATGTACCATCACAAAAGTTATGAAAATATTATATGAAGGTTGAAAAGTTCCTTAGTGTTGGTTTAATGACAAAAGTTGACATGAGATTACATTATAGCAGAGATGGGGACTCGAGTTTGCGACTCGAACTCGAGTCGCACTTAAGTCGCACCCACAGAGACTTCAGACTTGACTTGGACTCGTGCCCAAAAGACTTCAGACTCGACTCGGACTCGTGTTTTGAGACTCGTGAACAATCTTTATTTTTTTTGGCTCGTACGTGTCTCCCTCCTGACAGGACGACCGACGATCTTTTTTTTTCTTTTTCTTTTTTTTGTTTTGCCGTTAACACACTAGCGGAGCAGCGCCACATGGCCGGTAACGTTACTCAGATGGAGGTTAGATCTTCATATTGAACTCCTACAGAGTGCAGCCAAACACCAGTGTCTAAAGAGAGAGGAGCAGCAGAGCTCCTCTGACAGCGCAGTCAGCTGCGGGTGAGTGACAGGTGACTGTGAACTGGCTTTTTTTTTCTTTTTAATAGCGGCACCGTCCGTAGCCTACATGCACAACGCCCGTTTGTTGTGAAACTTTCCTTCACGGGGACTAGCTGCTGAATAACTGGCACATATCAGGCTACTGTAGGCTAAATCCTCCTGTTTATTTATGTTTTTGCTGCGAAATATGACTGAAGGCTCGTATGGAAGTCTGGACGTGTCGACACGCCCCCATGAGTTGACGGAGCTAATTAAAAAAATAATAACAACGATGCGGTTCCAGAAAGGTTTTGCTGCACATAAAGATGTGAGCTATACCATTCAGATCTTATGGCCTATATAATTAACAGCCTAAATCATTTTCCATGTTGTTCATCTGGGTTTTCTGAATTCAACAAAGCAAAAAAAAGAGAAAAGGCCAGTGCAGAGGGGCAGAGCAGCCTTGATTAGGCCTATTTCTTGACTCAGAATACAGTTTCCTTTAAAGGAAAGCTTTCATTGTGTGTTTTCTTCATATTGCATTGCAATAGCCTATTTAAAGTGATCATATAATAAACAACTAATCAATACTGTATAGATAAAGGAGTGATAATAATACAGTAAATGCTTTGAATCTCTTAGATATAGCTGTGCAGTATCCTTAGTAGACCGGATAGCAGCAGATGATAGAAGGGTCATTACAACCAGAAGAGACAGGAGACTTTTATTTTTTAGAGACTTGAGACTTGACTTGGACTCGTGACCAAAGACTTGAGACTTGATGAAGTCTCACCCCTCAAAGACTTGAGACTTGACTTGGACTCGTGACCAAAGACTTGAGACTTGACTTGGACTTGCAAAAAAAGACTTGTGAACATCTCTGCATTATAGAAATGTGAATCTGAGAATCAATGTATAGTTGCAGTTTATACAGTATGGTACTTGTGACTGAATTTTAGTTGACAGTTGTGAGATCGTCCCTGTGTGATCAGATGAAGTTTCAATATTAACATACATACATGAAGAAACCATGTCATACTGAGCTTTGATCTATAATCATCACACATTGATGTCTGCCTCGTTTGCAGAGATGACATGTCACAACAAGACAAAACTTCTACAGCTGAATTCGTAATCTGATGAGCATTATGCACACAGTGGCCACATTAGGCTTTGATGCAATCAAGATAGTTTTGTTGTTGATTCAGGCTGGAAATTGGCAGTAATAAGGATGTTTAGTGGAGACTATTGACATCCCAGGCCTTTGAGACCAGGCAATAGATTTCACTCGATTACCAGTTGCAGATCTGCCATCATTATTAAACCTGTCTAGTCTTTACGGGCACTGCAGAATACAAATGAACTGGACTCTGCAGTGATAGTTATCATGGAAAAAAAGAGATCTGTGCAGCTACAGTTAGAGTACACCGAACTTTCTCAAATGTCAACCTGCATTAAAACCACCACCATCATCATCATCATCATCATGCATGCAGTGCATTGCAGTAACACTAAGATTTTCCCTAGAACATCTCCACCCACACAGAGCGTACTGATGCACTCTTGTTGTGTAGATGCACAACTAAACACACACACACACACACACAAACACACTGCACTGTATGTAAAAATATTTTCCTGTGCATGCGTAGGCTTAATGATGAGATAGCACAAGGCAGAGAGCGGGTCTGTTCAGTTTGACACGTGTTTTATTATTCCTGCATTATGCAACCACTGCTAAATGTCATGTAAATGCTTCAATGAATTTCAATTTACCATCAAGCCACTAAGCCCCAAATTGTACTTTGAGCTGATAAAGTGAAATTGAGGGATGAGAAAAAAAGTGGCTGGCTAGAGAGGAGAGACTGGGACACTTCTTGTGAGTAGTATAATCCACTATGAATGCAGATTGTAACTGGTGGTAAGGGGGAAAAATGTCATTTGTCAGCTGTATCAAGACTCTGAGAATAATTAATGTGGAAACAGCAGTATTAGCCTTGCTGAACAGGTACAAGATAGGAAGTGTCCAAGTCTGTGTTGATTAAACATTAAGCGGTTCAGGATCTGTAAGTGCTGAAGCTGACAATCCGATAGGTCATCATAATTTCATTTACTGATGAAACTCTACATAATAGTATGTAAATGAATCCAAGTTCAGAGTTGGCCACATTCTAATCCAATTATTAAACTTCACTTATCCAAAGATTTAAACAAATGCTGAGTGGGGTATGCTCGTCAGAAGCAGGGCGAATATAAAAATGAAATGTCACAGTAAAAACACAACATAACGTTCATAAAGCAGAGCAGTCACAGTCTGTTCTTTGTTGTGAGCCCATACTGTGTGTGAGAGAGGCTCTGTTCACTGACACTACAGCTAACAAAATCAGCATTAAGTGATGAACAGTGCAATTAGCCGACTGTTGTAGAGCTCAACCAAAGTAAAGCTGTTTATTAAATCAACTGGAAAGACTATAAAAATGTAAGAGTTTTTAATCACTCTGTGTTTTATAGGACTGGTAAAACTACTGAACTGTTTAATATTGAAGCAACATATTAAGTTGTGTTTTGTTGAATATTTATTATTATCAATTTTGATTAAAAGAGAACAAAGGACTGTGGAGATAATAATAACTCTAACGTCTGCAGCACCTTAATTTAAAAAAAACATAATTTTAATTATTTATCTTTTTTTTATCTTGGAAATTGAAATTGATTAATTAACAAATCTTACACTGGAGGTCAGGTTGTCTGAGTTAATTTAAGGATTGCAAGCTAAATTGGAAAAATCTGCCTGATTTTGGCCACACATATACTGTACACCCACGACACACAAAAAAACAACGCTGTCCATGGTGCTGTGACACTTGACCCTGAACCAGCTATACAAGGACTGATGCAAATATCATGCCCACATAACAATGGGACTTAAAAGTTTTCATCCACCATACACACTCATATATTCACAGCACAAACTCAAATACTCATCACTATACCATCCCCAAAAGAGAGACAGTGATGCATTTTGTGCACATAGCCTAATGAGTGAGATAAGGAAATGGATGGATGGAGAATGTCCTGTGATTGCTATCTTACGCCAACTGAAGAATTAAATGTGTTTATTTGGGTGTTTTAGCTCTTTAGCCAGAGAAGAAAAACACGCAAATAAGATCATGAATCAGTGACGGAAAAATAACTACATATTTCGACGATTAATCGACTACAGGCATGGCAAATCAGATTCGACTATGAAAATTCTTGGTCGGGGACACCCTGTGATCATATTTTGTCTGTTTTTGTTCTTCTGACCTGCTTTATTTTGGGTGTTTTCTTCTGAGTCTTTGTATATTTCCAGAGCCACGGCTATGTAGGAACACCAGATATTCTTCGGTGTAAACACAGATGAAACAGCTAGATGACCATTGGGAGATATACACTAAATATGACAAACATGATCTGTTGACCTTCTAGGCCAATGGTCCAAAATGTGTACTATGTAAGAGAAATGTCTCCAATCTGATTATGGGTCAGGCAATGTTATTGTATAAAGACCATAAGAGTGAAACATTTTAGCTCATACCACATAGGGTACACAATTTCCTCTCAAAATGTTTTTTTTTTTGTTTTGTTTTTTTTATTGGTTGTGTGAGCAAGGGTAAGTGTCCTTACCTCCTGGAGAGGAATAAAACAAATGAGGAGTAACGCATCCATCTAAGTCTGGATGGGCAATACTCGAACCTGTGCCTCAATAGAAATGACTTCAAAATCAATTTAATAGATGAGGAATTAAGCTAAGTAGCACTCACCCTCAAAAGAGTTTTGTTTGGTTATTTGCATTGCACATTCCCCAACTTTGTATCTCACATGTACATTTAAATTAACATTCAAATTCTTTTGAGCCTCCGTGCGCACTGTGAAATTCTTTGACTGGTGCAAGATGGACCAAAGTCAAAAGTCCGACCATAAACGGCAATTCGGCAGGGTTATTCCCATGACCCGCCGGGCAGCAGCTCACCCAGCATTTCCACCACTAATAATAATAACAACGATAAAGACAAACAAAATATTTATCGAAAATGGACCCATTAACAAGTGTGGGTAACGTAGAATCATCCACATTAATAGAAGACTTTTTTATTACCAAATACAAACTCCTCGTTGTCCCTTTAATTTAAATGTATCCAACATAAAAAGCCCTATTCATCATAAGGTTAAGAAAAGGTCAGGTGTATTTCTGCTTCCTCTTGGCTCATGCGACTGTGGCAAGCCTTGCCATAAAAGCAGTGCCAGCTCTGGCTAGCACTTGCTACCTGGCTGTTCATTTCACTGACATTTCATCCCAGAGACTAAAAGAGCACAATGAGTTTAATTTCAGTGATAGCAGCAAGGAACAATTAATCCAATTAGAGGATGAAATATGTGACATAAATATAAGTGGTTAATGATATGAAACTCCATTTCAGAAATACGTGTAAATAAGTGTCAGTTATACTAGATATGCTTCAATGTTCCAGAGAGCTCTGGACCTCCAACAAGGTTTCATACAAAGGAACAAATTGGATTTGGCATTGCAACAGTTCCTCACTTTGGTGTAACCTTTGAGCCTTGTGAGTCTGTAGCCCATTTACATGTACAAAAAGCCACATAACACAGTTTAGTTTTCCTAAAGATTTTTGCTATGGAGCTTTATAATAAAAAAAAAAAGAATAATTAGTCACAAAGTCTATGTGGAACAAATGCATGAATAAGTTCATGTCGGCATAGTTAAGCAAAAAGTCTATAAAGAAATCAAGCTTTCATGGTCACGTTGTGAGATACGCAGCTAAACTCAGATTTCAAAAATCCACCCACATTTTATTATTTTTTTCTTTGGCTTGTAAGATCAAATTGCAGAGCTTGTTAAAATGAATCCCCTTCTTCCCAACTGGTCAGAGTTCAACAATTTTTAGTCTCAGTTAAGAGTCACTCCTATAAATTCTGTAATATTCGCCTATCCAAGGCGTACCCAAAGTAAATTGAATGCTGTTCTTGAACTGTTTGGAGAATATGGATGGGCTTGGTCTCTTTTGAAAGGTATCACTCTGAAGTTTTTCCCCAAACTGAAATAATCACTATAAGTGCTACTATCATTGAGTAATCTAAGTGGGAGCACACTGAATTAGAATGTTTTTATTCTCGCCTGAATTTTTTTGTTGCAATCAGATGCCTGAAGATGAGTGTAGCTGAGAATTTTAGCTGGAAAACACAATGGGACTACAGCATGAAGCCTTACCTGGCCCCAGTTCAAATTTGATAACAATCCTGCTAAAAATGAGTATTTTACACATGTTTTTCTAAGTGTATATCTAGGCGTTTTCCTAAAGTTGCCATTGACAAACAATACATGCGCCAAAGTGCAGCTTTTGCAAAGTTACGCATGAAGATGGTAGTGCTGCCTTTTCCCAGGGACCGTGAATGCAGCACATCGTTTTTTTCGGAATTTCATTGGCTATTCAATGCTACAGTTGTCATCGGGATCCGTTTCTATTGGCTGAAGCCATTCAGCGCTGTCGGAGGGGATGTTCCTCATACAGACACAGCCACTCATTCGCTATTGCAGGCGGCAGCCGGGGAAAGGGAGCTTGTGATTGGTCGAGTGAGCTGTCAATCGAAAGCTCAGAGCGCAGCGCCATTTTGTGAAGTGAAATAAACATTGTTTTCATGTAAACGCCGGACTTATGAGGAGAAATAAACGGATTTACTGGATATACAATGCGTAATTTCATAAGATGCAGCAGCGGGATGAGGTTATCTACCGGTACAACCGTGTGTTTTGGACTAAATACTTTACTGGATTGGATTTACTGGACTTTTCTGAATGTAACGACACCAAGTTTGTGGGGAAACCCTGTGATCCTGAGCCTGCCCTGACACAAATCGTGAGTTATATCGGCTTTTTACGAACTTTGTTAGCATGTTTATAGTCTGATTCGAGTGTTGCTGTGATGATTATATTTAGGAATGGTCGGCATATCTTTAATCACAAGAGTTTTAGCTTTCCAACGATATGTGGCATGACTATTTCAAGTGACTGGTGACATCCTCTATGACACCTCCCTGATTAAAACCCCCCCGACGGCCCGCCGGCGGGCCGTCGGAATGGCAACAGGTTAAAAAGTTGTTACGTTTCCAATTTGGAATAACAGAGGTCAGGGAGTCTTATCCATTGATATCATTTGGTTTAACAGCCATACTTGTGTGTTGTCGGTATGGATCTGCAAAGTTTCTCACATCACCTCAGGGGAGCATGTACTGAGTGGAAAGTAATTAATTTGTAAAATGATTTACTGTTTCAACCCTAATTTCCATAATAAAACTTTCCCATGATTTTTTCCCCTTCATTTTTAACCACAACATTATTAGTTTGTCAGCCCTCCGGCTCTAATTGGTCTATGGCACTTGAAAAAAAAAGCCCTTACAAGTGCTGCAGGTCCTTCAAAGTAAACCTCCATTTTGAAATGAAGCCCTTTTTCTTTGTAAAATAATTTGGAGGCATGAACCGAGTTGTTAATTTTTATTAATTATTTTCTTGGAACTTGTTTTACTTGGTATCAACAGAAGGTACTGTTCTATGACAGGTGCCTGGAACAACTACATCATGTTTTTTCTTAAAAGTGGGAAGGAAGGATTATCATTATATGTTTTAATTGAGCCAGTTGTGTATGGCTTATTTAACATAGGCACATAAAGGGTCATTGTAACACAAATCTTTCCTGTTTAAATTAGGTCATACACAGCCACAGCCACAGCGCTACCTCACCTACACCATCACAAGTAAAGATTAAAGTGGTCGGTCAGCAATGATAGGCAGAGGATAAGTAACGTTTTCCAAGAATTAAGTTGGAGTTTCCAGCTCTGAGGACTTGTACCACAACGAAGAGCACCTTGTTCATGTTTTCTGTTCCTTGGCCGGCGACTACATACATATTTATCTGTCTGGATCAGCAGGTCCCACAGGATCTCACCCCAGCGGGCTCATACCTCTTGGCCAATAAGTACGAAATTAAGTGTGCTGATCCTTAGGGGAATGGACAAGTGTGCATAGACTGACAGACAGAGAGACCTGTTCAACTCATGGCCAGATAGAAAAGCTCCCTGTCACATTTATTTTCACCACTGTTTACACTTTTGCCCAAGACATTCATCTAAATGCATCAAAAAGGCTGTGAAGTATTTTTGTGGGAAAAGTCAAATTATATGCCAGACAGCTGATGTGATTTTAGAACAAGAATATGATATACAGTAGAATATGTTTTTACTTTTGTTCAATTTGCAGCTTCTGTTACATACATAATGAGACTGCCCCTCTATCCCTTAGTTTTCAGGAAATGTGGCTCTCTGAACAACATTGTTGAAATAGCCATGTTGTGAGACGTCTACACATTTTATCGTAGAACTGGTGTGTGTAACAATGTGACAGTGTCTAAGTTCAAGTGCAAGTTCAAGTTAATCTGCTGTCACATCTACTCAATTTAGGGGGAAAAAGGCTAGCAAATTAAGTCAATTGCTCATTAAAGCAGTCAAGTTATGAAGAGAGACAAAGGAGATAATGAGTTCCAGAAGCGCATCATAAGAAGAAGCTGAGAAATCATGGAAGAACTGAGAACAGAGGGGAGTTGATGCTGGTGTCACTGAGGTATTTTTAGAGGCATTGTGCACATGAACATCCATCACTGATTCTCACTGAATGGCAGTGGTGTCTATGGCAGCCAACACTGGAGTGGAGAGAATGGAGACAGGAACGGAAAAAAAAAGGTTCTTTTCTGTCAGAGGAAGCATGTGCTCTTCCCAAAATGAATTTCATCTCATATACATGCGTAAATCTCGTCAGCCCCCATCTCTCTCTTGGCGGGAAAAGCCGTTCGGAAAGACAGCTGAGATAAATCAGCGTGTGGGGCCCTGATGTAGCCTGTGTGGGCTGGGACAGAGATGAAGCCACTGCAAGCGGCCTCTGGCTTTAATGATGTGCAGTGAGCCAGTGGAGGCGTGTAAATCTGTAGCTGGCATCTCATTCTCTGCAGCCTCAATTCCTCCCCAACCTCTGAGATATCTTTGTCAAAGTCACCTCTGTGCACCTGTGTCAGGTTGAAGTGTAACAAGCACCACAGTAGGTTAAGGGGATACGCATTCCACAGATGGACAGAAACAACTGCCTCGAGTTGTAACCCGAGAGAAATTCATGAAGAAGTTTGCTTTACGTTGCTACTGCAAATTTCTATTTACTAAATACAAGCATGCATTACAAGGACATAATTTTCATTAAAGTCTTAACCAAACTCATGTGGCTGTTGATGGGAACAGCATGGGTGTGCGTCAACCTTAAGATAAAATATCCCTGCTTTCTCTGAAAATAAACTGAAAAGCCAGGCACAGTCATTTTAATTAAAAGAAATTATGGAAATGATGATGTAGAGGAGTGCTGGGATGTCCTCCCCAAAGCTTCAAATCATAATGAAATCATAAGCCAAGCTAAGAACCCACACCTGTCCAATAAAAGTTATATTTCCGTGATTGTTTATTTAATGACTTTCCCCGGGAGTCTATTCCAGGGTGCTGGAGAGGAGAATTCGGCCGATAGTCGAACCTCGGATTCAAGAGGAACAATGCGGTTTTCGCCCTGGCCGTGGAACGCTGGACCAGCTCTACACCCTCCGCAGGGTGCTCGAGGGCGCATGGGAGTTTGCCCAACCAGTCCACATGTGTTTTGTGGACTTGGAGAAGGCTTTCGACCGTGTCCCACGTGGCATCCTGTGGGAGGTGCTCCGAGAGTATGGGGTCGGAGGCCCTCTGCTGAGGGCTGTACGGTCCCTGTATGACCGGAGCAGGAGCTTGGTTCGCATTGCCGGCAGTAAGTCAGACCTGTTCCCGGTGCGTGTTGGACTCCGGCAGGGCTGCCCTTTGTCACCGGTTCTGTTCATTATTTTTATGGACAGAATTTCTAGGCGCAGCCAAGTGCCGGAGGGGGTACGGTTCGGGAGCCACTTGATTTCATCTCTGCTTTTTGCAGATGATGTGGTCTTGTTGGCTCCCTCGAGCCATGACCTTCAGCATGCACTGGGGCGGTTTGCAGCCGAGTGTGAAGCAGCTGGGATGAGAATCAGCACCTCTCAGTCCGAGGCCATGGTTCTCGACCGGAAAAAGGTGGCTTGCACCCTCCAGGTCGGGGGAGAGTTCCTGCCTCAGGTGGAGGAGTTTAAGTATCTTGGGGTCTTGTTCACGAGTGAGGGGAGAACGGAGCGCGAGATCGACAGGTGGATCGGTGCGGCGGCCGCAGTAATGCGGTCATTGTATCGGTCCGTCGTGGTGAAGAAGGAGCTGAGCCGAAAGGCAAAGCTCTCGATTTACCGGTCGATCTACGTTCCCACCCTCACCTATGGTCATGAACTCTGGGTCATGACCGAAAGAACTGGATCCCGGATACAAGCGGCCGAAATGAGTTTCCTCCGCAGGGTGGCGGGGCGCTCCCTTAGAGATAGGGTGAGGAGCTCTGTCACCCGGGAGGAGCTCGGAGTAGAGCCGCTGCTCCTCCACATCGAGAGGAGCCAGCTGAGGTGGCTCGGGCACCTGTATAGGATGCCCCCTGGACGCCTCCCTCGTGAGGTGTTCCGGGCTTGTCCCACCGGGAGGAGGCCCCGAGGAAGACCCAGGACACGCTGGAGTGACTACGTCACTTGGCTGGCCTGGGAACGCCTTGGGGTCCCCCCGGAAGAGCTGGAGGAAGTGTCCGGGGAGAGGGAAGTCTGGGGATCCCTGCTCCGACTGCTGCCCCCGCGACCCGGACTCGAATAAGCAGCGGACAATGGATGGATGGATGGATGTTTATTTAATGGATTTTTTTGCAATCTTTTCCAACACAGATCACACAGGTATTTGTCAATATTCCATTGATGCAACCACCTCTAGATGTAGGGGACGTCCATATACGAACGCGGGTATTTTTGAAACCGTGTGTTTCTCTGCACGGTTTGTCCTTTCATCCACATGTAACCACAGTTGTGGGCTCCTGAAACTGGAGTTTTTTGTAACCGGAGTACAGGGTGAACTTTTTCGAAAAGTCCGGTTTCCACAGTCATGTGTGAACAAGAAAACCGAGGAAAACCGCAATTTCTTATCAACATTGTTTGACGTCACACTGTGCGAGGGTAAACAGGAAGTTGTATCCATGGAGACTTGTGGAGCACTCTAGACGTGACCAGCTGACAGAATTGCTGTTACTGGTGCTATTTAGCATTTAGCATTTAGCATAGCCATTGTTGTTTTTCCGGTATGAATTTTCCAGCCTTGTGATTGGCTAAAATGGCCTTCCTGTTAGGAGTGCTATCGCCACCTACTTTGGCATGCTTTGGCATGTGCATGACATTGTTTGAGGCGGATTTTGCCGTTTGATGTGGACGGAGATATTTTTTATCACACCGGTGGTGTGGACGGGAATTCGGTTTCAAAAATACCTGTGTTAATGTGGACTAAGCCATAGACATTTTGGAGTCTGGGGGCCACTGGTTAGACACCATTTAATTGTCCCTCATTGACAACAGTGTAGTGCCTGTGTCTCGGTGCAGCGCGATGCACCAGTGTTTCTCAGTGGGGGAGAGCAGAGGCCTGACTGAGAGTTTGAATTTGAGTAAAGATAATTAAAGCAGAAGTAAGGGATCCGGTCATTTTGGCTAACTTCTTGTCAGCCGATGGAGTTAGCAGTCCCCGCCCTCGTCCCTACGTCACCACATTCACGCGCATCCCTTGGCAGCACACAGCCCTTCATGCTGTTCTCTCTCCTCATTGGATAAAGGTTGTAGGATACAAGGAAGTATACAAGAAATTTTCTCCTCGGCTTACAGCAGAGCAGAGTGACTGATAGACCCGTGTTTCAGACCAAACACTCTATGTTATCGATTGCTGTCGGAAGATATAACTATTTAAGACTTATATTAACACAAACATTCTGCTTACTTCTGCTTTAAGTGATGTATTCCAGATAGTCCCGCCGGCCAGCCTCCGCTTTTTCGTCACGTTTTTACTCGTCAGTTCATAATGAACAAAGATTTCGTTTTAGTTTTTGTTGTCAGTACTTCCTAAATTTACGTGTCAATACACAGACATGCCCCCTCGCTTTTTGCTTCCAGCAGTTTAGCGGCTAATTCAACTGCAGTGATGGATGGCTCTACTGGAGAGGCTGAACAACTGAATGAGCTTTCATTTGAGGAATAAACGGCAGCTTTACCTGACGGAAGACTACACCTGAGCTATGGTAGCTACTAGCTACTGTAACGGTTAGCAAGTTTTCACATATCCTCTCCCTCCCTCTCTTTCTTACGCATGCACACACACACATCTGTCATATCTATTGTAAGCCTGTTAATAATGGCTTGTTGAGTACATCCATGTTGCTTATAGCTTAGAGTGTGTATTAACTCATTGAGTGCCAACCACGTCATTTCTTGTTTTTCGTTCCCATGCGTTGAGTGCCAAAAACGAGATTTCTCGTTTTTTGCTCTTTTTTTTAAATTATGAAACTAGACACTTTAATACACCTTATGTGTAAATTTGGGGACTCTACGACGAGTAGAACTGAAATAGATGACGATCAAAAACTCATGACAGCTCATGATCTGGAAGTTTTTATCATAACTCGGCTTTTGCAAACGGAGTTCTGCATGTGGATGCAGCGCAGCTGTTCTGCTCTGACCCACGAGGCTCCAGCAGCTCGGAGCTGAAACAGGAAGCTCTCAGCCGACAGTCCCGCCCGTTCTTCATCTGGAGCAACACCGTGTCCTCCCCAAGGTCCTCCCGTGGTAAAATGTGATGATCCCTCGGTCAAAGCAGACCGGCATCACCGACCCGTACCACAGATGGACCGCGACTACCGGTGGGACCGGTGTTCCCGAGCTGCTTTTGGCCGAGAGACCATCACATTCCGCGGCGAGAGGCTGTGACACGGCACGGTGCGTCTGTGTTATTGTTGTTTAGTGGCGCCCCCCGCCCCCGATGGTGGTTTTGTGAATAGAACAACATTTGTTGTATATACATGTATTTATGTTACACGAGCCCTTTGATCCAGAAAGGCGAGTGTCAGAAGAGCGACAGGCACAAACAGAGCACCTTTCATAAAAGACGCTGTATCTCCTTTTCTAGAAAAAAAGGAGGGATTTTGGTGAAACCCAGCCATGTTTAGCTTGACTTTTCTCAGGAACGGAGGCACGTAGAAACAAACGGTTTGTGGCCATTTGAAGCATAAAGTTTCACCTTGCAAATGAGCCACAGTATGTGTTGGTGGCAATAATATAGAATACACTGTGGCTCTACAAAAATCGTCAAAAATGGTCTAAATTGCCGGTACACTTGACTTAAACTTTGGAAAGGAGCGCGGCACTTAATGAGTTAAATGTTAACAGTTTGTTGTGTAATGTGAGCGGTGGTCCATTATTGCGATCCTGTTATTGATTAATTGCGTTTTAATAACAGCTGATAATAACTGTGTGGATGGCATGGATTGTTATGAGAAGGTGTTGCACACATTTTAAGACCATTGTACAAAATCTGTTTGTTGTGACTTTTGTACATGATAAGCTGAGGTGCCGAACCATTTTGGATACATTTAGTTTTGTCTCAGTCCAGATATCAACCGGATGTCCTTAAAGGGACAATGAGGAGTTTCTATTTGGTTATAAAAAAGTTTCACGTTAATGTGGATGAATCTACGCTACCCACACTTGTTAATGGGCCCTTTTTCGATAAATATATCGTTTTGTCTCTATCGTTATTTTGTAATTATTAGTGGTGGTGGAAATGCTGGTCGAGCCGACCAGCGTTTCCTTACTTTCGGTTTCGTGGTGAGTCATGGGAATAACGCAGCCGAATCACCATTTATGGTCGGAACTACGACGGTATGTGATCGTCTTCGAACCTCTGACTTTAATTATTGATGAATGAAAACATGAGTCCATCTTGCGCCGGTCAAAGAATTTTACGGTGCGCGCGGAGGCTCATAAATGTAGTGTGAAAACGCTTCGCTTTTCCAAAACTCCTCGTTGTCCCTTTAAGTTTTAAGTCCTCAACCATTTTGCGTTTGAGCCATTGGCAGCACTTTTCTGATGCTATATGTCATAGAATTCAAGGAGCCTAGCATTGACTATACATTTTACTTGGGAAGTATGTCTCACCAGGTACTCACTTGTTCTCTCAACACCTATTTAATTAATGACTCTTAACTGTCCTGTTCTGTAGTTTGAAAAAAGTAATTTTATCTGTTCTGTTCTCTGTTCTTTTTCAACTTTGCATGCCTTGTACTCATGACTATAATAACAACATGCACAATTAAACTGAAGTCTGAATTATTAGTGTGGGATTGTTAACCAGCTCTCATAACAAACTCTTAACACACTGGCTTAAAGGTCTCTTCTGTCCATACTATATCGTGGCATCCCTGTACTGATAGGTGCATCAACCTGTGAGGGTTCACCTGTAACAACTGTCTTTTGTACAGTAAATGTGATTCTACTGAATCTGACTGACTGCACATTATTTCCCCAGGTCTTGTTTAAATTTCAGCAGTCTTCTAGTCCACTGATTTACCTTAGTAAATCAGGTATAAAAGTAAAGTGGATAACTGCCTGAGGTAAAGGTAAGATCACGGAATGCTGAAAACACAGTGTAAATTTATCTGGAAACATGGCTTTTTCAGGGATTAAGAGTTTGTTTGACTTAGAGCTTTACTGCAGCAATGGAAATGAAGGAGGCCTTGAAAGTTATCGCAAACAATTCTACAGGTGCTCGAACTTTTGTTGATGACTCACAAACCAACAAACTTTGCTGCTACAAACCCTGATTAATTATTTGGAGGATACCATAGTGCAGTGATTTTCAACCACTGTGCCGCGGCACACTAGTGTGCCGTGAGCTTTCGCCAGGTGTGCCGTGGAAAATTACCAAATTTACTTAATTGATCCAAACTAGCGATGCACATTTTGATTTTTTTTTTCAGACCGATAACCAACGCTCATAGGCGATTATAACCATTAACGAGTGAGATTCAGCACTCCACTGAGTGTCTGTGACTATAGGCTCGTGCCGACTGCCAGTCTCATTTTGTTTGTTTTTTATTTTTATAACACACGCGCGCTGCTCCCGCTGTGCTGCAGCTCATCCACGCCAGCGGAGCGCTCCTCTGCTCGTCTGTGCAGCTGCAGGTGAGTGACGGGGAGCCGGCTGGAGAGCGCCTCCTTTTTATTTAAGGGGCACCGTCCTTATTCGTATTCACTCGGTTTTCCACACACACGTCATTTTAAACATGTGTGTGTGTCTCGTGTGCAGACGCAACGGTCAAATATACGGACGAGCAACAACTTAATTAATCATCATTTAATTATTTTATTTTGAAAATTGACCGGATTCTCTCGCCTTTTTTGTGCCCGACTTCCTGTCTGGTACGACCTGGTCTACCCAACTTGACGGCGCTCTTGGCTCACGGCTCGCGTGAAAAATAGAACTGAACCGATCTGAAGCGCTGCAGCTGCGCGCACTGCGCTCCAGAGCGCGAGATGTGCGACCAGGCAGAGTGAAGCACGCGTTGCAGGTTGCACTCAGAGTTTGTTCTGACTTTCTATCACAGGGAGTGCACAACATAAGTTTAAGTCTTCTCATGTTTGCTGTGAAATATGGCTGAAGGCACGAGTGGAAGTGTGCACGTGTTGACAAGCTCCCATGAGTTGATTGACAGCTAAAAAAAAAAAAAGGCTTTGTTGAGCATCTGTGTCTGGCAGAGTTGGCTAATAAAATAGGACTTTTTTTATGTCAATGAGTGTAGTGGCAGAAGCCTGCACAGTGACCATTACTCAGTCACAGTCAGAACAAACTAACTACACTGTAAGAGACAAAATTTGTATTATTTTTACTGTATTAGGCTGCACTGTGTCATTTTCTAACATTTTTGGTTAGTGGTGTGCCGCGGGATTTTTTTAATGAACAAAGTGTGCCGTGGCTCAAAAAAGGTTGAAAAACACTGCCATAGTGCAGTCAGTGGTAGAATTGTACATTACTATCAGAATGGTGAGGAAAATGTCAAATCCCAGAGGAAGACTGGTTTTTCAAGGGTTCATCCCACAGAAAGTTAATGGGCCAAAACATAAAAGGAAAAGAACTAAACAATGGCTTCACATGATAGAAGACCAGTCTCCAGACTTACAGTAAGATGAACTGGATAGAAGGTGAAAGAAAGACAACTGCTGGTGCAACATACTGGTAAAAACACTTCTGATACTGTACTAATTTTCTAAATAATGTTTCATTTCCAGTATAGAAGGAATGTTACAATTAAATTATTTTCTCTGTGCACAACATTACGCTATAGAAAATTAAGATATATCAAGTTTTATACAAATGTTGTGTGAATTGGCAGTAATCCGCCACACTTCTACAACTATCAGAATTGACTATGTAACACACTTTATTTTCTACTGAGGGTTAATGTTAATCAATTTAACACCCTCAAGACCTTGAAATAATATGTGAACTTATATGAAGCAAAATTCTCTTTCAATGACCAATGACATCACATTTTTTAAAGAGGGCTAAAACTGTTCACAATTTTTTAGTACTGAGAAGTAAATATTACTTGGGATTGGGATGCAACAATATTTCAAATTTCGAGAACCTGCAGTAGCCTACAAAAATGTCAGGACATCATGTAAATATTGTTTTGATAGAAAGAAAATCTGCCAGCATAGATCGATTATTAGGACACATCCATGGCATAGCTACTGTAAAATAAACAATCCCTCCTCCAGATAAAACAAAGAAATAGCGTAAATATTAACATAAAATGAACATGGCCTAAATTTGTTCCTTAATCCACTGTTAGAGCTGGGGCATTGCAGCATTTTGAATTTTATATATGTTTTAAATGACAGGAAAGAACAAGAGTGGGACAGTGTGCAAATACTGTAAATACTGCAAGTCTTGGGCTTGAAATTACCATTTGGAGCTGCACTTCCTTATAGCAGTCTGATGAATTAAGAAATGACAAGATTCATTGGTGAATAAATAGCCTTAGACTTAGACATAAAGCCGTTAGAATTAGAATTATGGCCAAAGTTTAGAATTACATCAGGGCCACACTTCATTCACACAGCACTACCAGCTTTGTACAAAGTGACAAAAGCTTATGTGACACAGGGATTCAGAGTAGCAGAGGGCATCTCAATAACCACAGATGGGTGGACTTCATGAACTGTTCAAAACTCCATTACAGTAACAGCCCATCTTATGACCAGCAAATGGGACATGAAAACTTGTGTTCAACAGACACGGGCTCCTTTGCATATACTACTCATAACTGAATTGTTAAATTCTGCTGCTTCCTAGCACAAGTGAAACATGATGAAAAACAATTATCAGAGCCTTTTTTGTCCTCAGAGCCATTCCTGAAAAAAAGAAAAGAAAAAAGAAACTGTCTGATGATGACAGGGTGAGTTTACCTGAGTGATTGATTAACATGATTTGTTTTACCACAGGATTTTAATCTTTGTTAGTTGATATTTGAGATGCAGTTGCACACGTCTGTGCAGTAGTAGCAGGCATTAACCTCTACTACGATATTTGCACATGACGCTGCTGTTCCTGTATATATTGTCTTCTGTACAGTCTGTCAGTATTTTTTTATTGTGGTGTATGTCGTGGTTGTATTGCACTGTATTGTATCTGTCTGAGAGCGAACCAAAACACATTCCTATCAACTTGTTGACATGACAATAAACTTCTTGAATCTTTTCACTACAGAAAAACAAGACAACCTAAATCAAAGACATGAAACCTGTATTGTTTTCTCTCTGCCAACTTCTCCCCCCTATCCCTATGCTCAAATATCACTGTGAGGAAAATAAATGTGAGCAGAAAGCGGTGGTTCACACGTACTGCATTCACTTCGTATGCATAAAAAGAATTCAAAATTGGAAGATCTGGCTACCATCTGCACCACTGAGTGCAGAGGATGTGGCGCTGCACAGCTGTAGCAGCATGTGTGTATGTGTTTTATGAGATCAGCAAGCAAAAAAGTTGTCCTCTCAATCACTGACACAATACAATACAATACAATTGGATTGCTGTTTGGCCTGCCCAACTGCAGAAGTTGACAAATTAGAAATAAAACACCCAAAACGGTATATGGTAGGCCTAAAACTGTATGTTGAGGATGGAACATTCTGGGGGGAAAGTCAGACAGCATGACGTAGGCCTAACAGGCATTAATCAATCTATCATGGTTTTATTTGGAATAACGGCAATAGTCAAATTACTGTTGTCCATGTGAACGTATGTTTGCTTTAGTATGCAGATTTAATTGAAGATGTAATACAGACACTTTTTTAATCATATTTTAATAAAATGGTTAATATAATGGACTTATTTGTAACATGACAAGGTGTTGGTATTAGATTGTTGGTATAAATCTCTGAACAAATCACAATTCCCACAAATAGTCAATATTATGGTAAGAACACTGATGTCACTCATATGGGCCTCTAAGGTGACTGCATTATGTAGGATTTACAAAGCAAATAGACATTAATTTCACATCCAACAGTTAAAGATTAACTAGATGCAAGCATAGAGGGTATGCACATGACGTCACGGTACTCGGAAGTCGCTGTGGAACGTCCACTGAGTGGCAAAAAGACGAGTGGCAGAGCAGCCAAAGTTCAAAAACGAGCAAGTAACGAAGCGATTTTCTCCGAGCCCACACAAGTCTGACATGTCTAGCTTTGCCAGCATGTAAAGCATGCATGACCTAACAGAGCTGCTAAAAATCTTGAGGATACGTCTCACTTTGACCGAGTTACATTCAAGAACCTGTTCTCAATGACGGAAAGTAAATTCACTGGAGCGGTCATTTTTTTCGATCGATCAGCTGTGTTTACCGTTTCAGGTGTCGTAGTTCTGATGTTTAGACAGATAAATTAGTCCTCTAACACATCCTACAGTTTGACTGGTCAGAGTTTTTCAGAATAAAAGCAGCTCGTGTTTTAGTGTCGGGAGTCACGGTCAGGACGACAGTAACAGCTGTAATCTCGTCCCTCTGCACATTAACAGTGAGCCTGTCAGTCACTCTGCAGGTGCCGCGGTCACACTGTGTGTTACAGGAAGTGTCCGTGGAGCAGACGGTTTTGGGGAGCTGGTTGTCGATTCTTTTTGACATCAATTTGTTTTCATATAAGATATTTTATCCAGTTTATGAGTCCATCGCTATCCGCCAGCACGTTGAGGAACGCTTGTTTTGCCACTCAGTCCGATCGAACGGGGCGTTGCCGAGGGCAACGTGACGTAAACGCATACCCTCTATTGGCCAAATGGCATTCTATTGAGAGTCTCAGGCTATCGAGAGAACATGTCTGTACAATGCTCTCGACTATATGCTTTCACACAAGCTCTGCTGAGTATCTGCTGTGTATGAGGTTGAGGTTGTATGGACTGATTTCTTTATGCTAGAATTTCCTGTATTTTCTATAGCTCTAACATCAATAATATTTGATTCTGTGTCCTTCAAAGTTATCCTTTCTGATTTGTCCATCTGTGGTATTCAAAGACCATCAGACATGTTCAAAAATAAATCTAACAAAGCACAATACCATGAGTACAGCCATCACAAAATCAATGTTTTGTTCTTTCTGAAATCCTTCAATTGGAGGCCATGTGTCCTCTGGAAGAAATCAAAGCTTCAATAAAGTATAGCGCTATGGGGAGGAAAAGTGTTTATTTGCAAAAGTTTTTGGGCTTCTTTTAATAGAGAGTGTGGACTAGGCTTTTCAGTACCTGTTCTCCTGAGGGTTCCCACCAAAATGAGCTAACTCTCCACAGACTTCACCTCCAGACACGAGGGTAAGAGCTACATTCAGCTCCAATGGATAAGCCCGTCTGTAATTGAATTGGCCTCAACACCGTAGTGGAGGACTCGGTTGTGATGTGTTTGTTTATTTTTTCAGCATAACCCAGACTATTTACCATGCACGGCTTTTTTCCCTATAGCAAGAAAATGCTGCCAGGACTTTTGAGAAACGAGCAGACTGTCTGGATCATCAAGCCAGTACTTTTTTTATTTTTTCATTCATTATTTCATTTGACTATGATGATTTCTTGAATGTCTTGAATCACACACAAAATGTATGTAAATGAATAACCATTAAAGCGGTAGTGTATTTAAATGTACAATAACCATTTTCCTCTCCTTGACAAAAGTGTTAAAAAAGACACTTTCCACAAGACAATATTCCAATTTGATTCAGTTTCAGACAAATCAGTTATAAAAGTATTTCTTTACTGTAATGGTAGTTGACTTTTACTCTTATGATCCAAAGACATTCGTCAGATGAATTTCAGGTAGGTATGAATGTGAATTTCGCTGGAAGTTAATGTGTTTGTCCACGTATGAACCCTATGATGGAGTAGCAACCAGGTGAGCTTCCATTCCTTTCCACTCGGTGCATGCTGGGAAAGCAGCAGCCCCCCCGATGGGACCCTGAAGGAACGATTAAGTGCAGAAAATTGGTGGATGGTTGGAATCTGAGGGATTATCGCCTCTAACAAAACACAAACAATCTGACATAAACAACAAGGGTTTCTCCCTTCACAGTCACAATGTTCTTATTCTTGTAAATCACACCCTCTCTGACAAGTCAATTGCAGCAAGAAAACACATAGCAAAAGAGAAATGATTTAAATTCTATTTTCATGAAAATATGTATTGGACTATACATCTATTAAATTCAGTTTCCAAAGCTTCCTGTATCGCATGTGTGTATACAGCATCACTAAGCAGATTTGGAGTGAATGAGGAAGAAAGAGCAACATAAATATGATGTACTCTCTTCATCCCAATTCCTCCTGTTATTTCATTTATTGAAGCCCATGCAGTGTTGTTATGTCCACCATGAAATGCTCAACAGAAATGTTGCTGTTTAGCTACAATTATCTTCATCTTTCTGACCAAAGATAGACTTGAAAAATTATATTTAAAAAAAAAAGGTATTTCAGATGATTGTTTCCCTCTTTCTTCAAAGGCACAACCTCAAAGGAAACTGAGTAGCTGATGGGAGGAAAATACAGCCATCATATGCGCACACTACTTTTGCTCACATTTAATGTATTGTAATTGGAAAACCAATGACTTAAAAAGCACTGATGAGTATGAGGAGAGGGAAGAACAAATCACTGGTGACACAAATTGGAATAATGCAAACAGCTGGAAGAAAAAGTATGAAATGAAGAAATTGAAAGACAAATGACTAAGGAAAATAAGGAATAACCATCCCCATCACATCTTTCTTGCTCTAAGAATACAGATTTTGGGTTGAACTGATTTGTTGAAGGCAGTAAAGTTGAGGAGAATGCAATTACCCAAAAGATGTGTGCAATGGAAAAATCAGGGATGTTTTATGCAGTCCATAAAAATTTAAGAAACCTATTACTGTACCAACTACCCTTTTCTCTTTTTTTTCCCTTTCAGTCGTATTCATAAACCAACATCCTGCGAGAATATCGCTACATGTGTTATGATGAGCAATTATGCACAAGGTTGAATGGAGCTAGTAATAGTGTAATACTGCACAAACTGAGATCAGCATGGAAAAACATGTTTTTTTCTGCTTTTGTCCACTTGCACAGAGGGTATGATAAATCAGCCTGTACAAAGCGCCTCGGTACTTGTCCAAATCAAAAACTTCAGGAACCAGTGGAAATAGCGGTCACATACTGCAACAAACTTTCTCAAATATTTACAAATTCTAAATCAAAACCTCATCAGTGCCTCAACTCAGAGGGTTACTGTATGCTCTATGTTGATCGTGATTGTAAATCTAACCAAAAAAAAAAAAAGAATAAATATATAGCTACATTTGTATAAGTTAGAACTTATTAAGAAGCTGTACAAATGTATCTGAATTGATATCACACCTGAAATATCTCCATTAGGTCACTGAAGCTTTTAATATTGGTAGTATTTTTAGCATGTTTGATATTTTCCAAGTACTGTAAATGCAGGTAAATAAAGGGCTGAATTATTATGCATCGGAGGATTTTCTGAACACTTGCTGTAAACCTGGACTGTCTAAGGCTGTTGTTTGTTCCCTGCTCTGTGAATCAATACTGGAAGACTGCCAAGGTGGGTGTCTGAAAAAATAACAAACCCTTATGGTGACCAGAATCAATCTAACTACTTATATATCACTAATACTTAATAATTCCCTCTAATTAGAGACATAGGGATATATACTTCAGAGGCTCTTTAATTCTAATTCTGATCAATGGTATTCATGGTCAGGGGCGAAACAACTCAGCTTGTGCATTTTTATGCATATTGCCACAAATCTCAGCAAAGCTTACCAACTTTTAAACAATAAAAGACATAGGATGAAGTGCCTCTCAAGGACAAATGGTATTACACTTGGTGCTTGAAGCTTTTTGGTGGTTTATGAAATATTTCAGACAGAAAATGGCTCCCTTTTGCCTCTGCTCTTTGTTTTACAATGTCCCTGATAAAGACGCATAAACAAGCAAACACAGACACAGGTGAGAAGCCTCATATCCATGTGGAAGAGAAGCCACATCTAATCCTGCTGTTTTTAGCTATGTGTGCTTATCGCAATTCACAGAGCGGGGCTGGCAAACAAAGCTGCAGTCATATGTCGATGCAAATGAAAGTCATCGCATTGCATGGCTCTCAGCGCTGTGCTCTGCCTCACCAAGGTATTGTGTGTTGTCTGCCTCTGGTGAATCTCCAGAGGCCCAGTGTAGTGTAGCGCACGAGCTGGACATTCTTGAAAATACAAGCTGGTCGGTGAAGGACGTGCTCTGCATGAGATGACTTGGATGTTGGACTTAATCACAGTGATGAGTCTCTTAATTTCCAGGTGTTTGCAAAGATTACACTTCTGTAAGGTGGCAGGTATTTACTCATTTCACTCCTGAAAAATCCAAGAAATACTGCTAAGAAACTGCCACCTTTGTTATTATGAACCACTTTACCAAAATACAAGTAGGCCTACTATGACTTTGTTTGTGAAAGCATTTGGAAGCAGGTACCCTTTGCCAATTCACTTGATACCTGTAATTAAAAATATGTAATTTAATTAAAATCTTGAATGAATTCCCACTTTATATAAAACAGAAAACATCCCACGAGGTATAAATTAATCTCAACGTGGAGAGATTCAATGATTCGGTGCATTTTGGGTAAATATAGCTTTTTTAATCCTGCTCAATATACTGTAATTTAGGTCGAAGTTCTTAAACAACTTTTAGTATAAACGTTGCAGAAGCCTTGACTGATGATATGTCTTAATGCAATATTGAACAAAACCATGGGTGGAAAAGTTTAAAACAAAAAAAGTGATATTAAAGGTAACCAATGTGGAGCTATAATTAGACAAAATCAATTATTCATGCTGTGGGAAAGTGTTATGAAGCACTGCTGTGCAATGTGTATAGTTTTCAAATATTTTGGGCACCGAGATTATACGCAATTACAATTACGATAATTATAGAATGGTTATCACAAGAGGTTTCACCACGCAGGCAGGGATAGAGAAGGGGACAAGAAGAGTGAGCCTGTGATGAGATGTGCTTTGGCAATCACAGGCAGTGAGCAATGGCTCAACTAAGACTGCTGATGTGTTACACCTGTGTCAGTCTCCATTAGCATAATTACGCAAGGGCTAAGTCGACAGAGCTGAAGGAGGAAGGAAAAGACGGAGGCATAAAAGTGACATTAATAATGGCAATATCAGCATTTCTGTCTGAGGCAGAGAAGAGAGTGAGAAATATGGTCCAAAAAAAAAAAGCTCAAGTGATAAACATGTATTCGCAGAGTTGATGTGTGTACTTCTGTTCATCTCACTTGAGTGAGACACTACTTGAGGCATCGCTGAAATGCTTTCTGACCTTCATGTCACAACATATTAAAACACCATTCAGGGACGATAAGTGAGGGATTCTCTTTTTTTCCCTTTTCCATTTGTCATGAAGCAAGTAGTTTTAAACCTTTTGCTGACCGTGGTTCAACACCTTAGAGACGCTGATACTTTCTTTTAATACCCCCGGTCTGTTTCAGTTGAATTCACGGTGGCACAGAACAACTTGCTCCGACACTGTTACCAAAAAATTCAGCAGCTCAAGTGAAATCCTGCTGTTACAAATCACACTTTTCATATATTTTATTACAAGGAATTATACTCAGTAAGTGAAGCTCTAATTCAAGGCTACGGCATGTTTCTTTATAATGGATGAGAAAAAATAAATGAGGAGATAATATTCTAGTAGGGTGACTAGAACTTCCAAGGACAATCCCCAGATTTGGTGCTTTGTCTTAAGATGGCAGGGTCCCCAGAGAAGCTCTGCCCTGTCTTGATGGCATTAGTATCAAAGAAGGCTCTTTTATTGTAGTACTGCAATTTTTTCAATTAATCTTTATCACTCCAAAAAGCATGTGCTCTGTTTTCAATTGGCAAAGAGAAAAAAAATGTGACACCTGGGTTCTTGTATCTCTTTAGGGGGTCGGTTTCTTGCGTCAGCTTTCTAAGGATTTACTTATTATGAGCCTATTAGCCTAAAGCTGCTGTAGCTCATCTTAATATTGAAGTGATAGGCCTACGTGACAAAATGCTGTGTCTCATTATATAAACTCTTACAACCACTGAAGAACACACTAAAATGAAGTATATTTAAATAATTATCAGGTGCCCATGCAGTATAATTCCATCTGCAATTATTAGTCATGGATCTCTCCCTTAATTTGGATATTAATCAGTGGTTGCAGTTTTGCTTGTAATCTAACATTTAACATGATTTAGTTATCAGTGTCTTCAAACCACATGGGCCTGCTTGCTCGTAGGTGCACTCACATACACAACACATAAATTGGATGTGAAAGAAAGTGCCTCTGTGTCAATGATATGTTTATAAAACCAACAAACATGGTGAATTAAAGTCTCAGGAGCCAAACAAGCCACACCAGCCTGAAGTCACATTACATGTTCTGCTTATTCCTTTATTTATTTAGTTTTTAATTAGCAAGCGAGCCCTCACACTACTTAAATAAAGTCACATTGCAAAACAACGTGCGTCTAATGTAGTGTGTGTCTACGGGAGGAAGCCACATGCTTCCATTTCAGCTCAGTTTTGGTGTTTCATAATGATGTCACTGTTTTCTGTTCCATTTTCGCATGGGGGGGGGGGGTCTGGGGGGGGGGTCTACCCAGATGCTATTGTTGCATGGGCCAACACACAGCGCTATAGGTGTAGAGAATGAAGAGGGGAGAAATGAGCTGGCACAATGACTCAAGGAGCATCCCTGACAAACACACTGGTTCAGGCAGAAGAAGTTGAGTGGAAAGAGGTGACAGTAGTGCTTGTGCATGATGAGCTGATATTGCATTGCACAGCCATAGCCACAGAGAGAGAGAGAGACAAAGATACAATGCTGCAGTGAATGTGGGCAAAAACTTTGGAATAATGTTGGACATCCTGACCTGACATATACTACAGAAATATACTGGATCTCCTTGTGACAAAGAGAAAGGATAAATGAGACAGACATCAGCCAGACCAAAAATACTTTACCTTTACTAATACAATGTACACAGCAGTAAGACGTCCATGTGATTGTCTATATACTGTGGGCAAAGTTGAGTTAAGTCTCTAACTTGTCAGTTATTGATGATTCAGTGGTTTTATCCCATCCTCTGCCCTATTTGTTATATTCAGTACACTGTCGCATTTAACGTATTCCTAACTTATGTCTTCCAGAAGTATGAGAGACAGAGTGGAGTATTAAAACAGCCGCTGAATCTACCAAAACCAGTCATGCATCATAATCCCCCTTTCCAAGTCTACATCCATATTTTCAGTTTCAGGTTTGCCAAATTTGCTAATTTCTGAGTCCACTGTGAGTCTCACTTCCCACCTTGATAAAAGTTTATTCAAACTCATGTGGTCTGTGCCTTTATCCTCCCATCCCAGCTATTAGGGCTAGGACAATATGCTTTCTCCCGATTTGATTATTTTACGATTTTTTGGGTGCCAATTCGATTTAAATTGTGATTCTATATATATATATTTTTGCCATTCTTAGTTTGCTTTTTTAACACCAGACCATGTGAAAAAGTTGAATGATGATGATGTCTACAGACGATATCAGGAGCCATATTTCCCCTCAAAAGAAAATGCACATCACATGTGAGTCAGTGTAACCCTGATAAAAATACAGTGGGTTTACTAAATATAATTGTGTTGGATTAATGTTAAACAGTTCATTTTTTGTGTAAATCCATGAAAAGAGTATAGTTGCAGTTGCTTGATGTGACCACAGGAGGGCGCTTTAAGTACGCTCAATGAGGAAAAGTCTAGTCATGCGTGCGTTGCATGCTGGGAAGAAGATGGGCAAGATTTTCTCTGATACGGATGTTGCCGTGAGATATTGTCGAGCAAGATTGTCGGATGTTCTGTGGAAGGACACGGTTTTATTTTCACAGTACGACTCTGTTAAGCTTTTTGAGTTATCCCGAGGGAGTGCCCGCACGACTGTAGCCGGAGCAGACGCTTCGTTTTGTGTTTCTAACCAAGAACTCCGATTGTTTTTTTTGTTGGTTGCTGAGTGCTGGATCTGCGTCGAGTTATCTGCGGTGAACCGGTTCTTCTGTCCGAGGCGTGCCGAGGTCGAAGGGGATGCCATATCCTCCATCTTCATCATTGCTCGGAGAGTTGCATGCGCCTGGAGCCTGAGCAGCGCAGTAACCATTCATTATACACATACTACCCGGGTAGCATACACACACATACACTAAAAGACTTGGACTGAGACGAATACGGATTCATCCGGACTTTTGACTGAACACATTGAACTTTGATATCAGATCAGCTACGAGCTGAGAGGACAATTTATTTTGTTTTTGTTTATTATTTTTATTATTTTCATACCATTGGGGATTTTGAATCACAATTGATTCCAACTGATGTTGATGTTGTGGGAATAAATATACTTGTGTTTACTACTTACCTTCCCTCGCTCCTTGAGACGAATTAGAACCCAGAGGTTTATCTTTAGTGGTCTTAGTAAATCACAGAGCGTTACATCAGTTTTTAAGATTTATCCAGCAGCAATATATTTGAACCATTTTAAAGTAAACTGCTACATTTATCTGAACATAATACTCTATTATCAAAAGCCAGGACTGTAGGGATGTGAATCTTTGGGTGTCTTGATTTGATTCAAAATAAATTCTCATATGCAGATAGATGTGCATCACCTGTAACAATGGTGCTGCTAAAAAAAAAGAAAGAAAAAAGGATGGCGCTCTGCCCTCCAGCTGGTTCACCTACAGCTCCACAGACGAGCTGTCAGAGTTCCTCTCTCTTCAGCCTGGTGTTTGGCTGCACTTTGTATGAAAAGAGTTGAAAAATGTGAAGATCTCACCTCCCTCTGAGCACTGATCAGTTGATCCAGAGCTCAGTGGATGTGGCTGCTCACCTGGAGCAGTGTGTATTTTATGAAGGCAAGAAAAAAAACAGTGATCGGGTTGCTGATTGGCATAAGCCTAGTCACAGACATTCAATAGAGTAACGGTTATTAATGGGTTAACAAGCGTTGGTTATCTTAGTTTGCTGCAACGCTGTGTATGGAAGCCTGTGAGGCTGCGCGGAGAGATGGGGGAAACATTAATAAAAAATCGATTTACCCCTACCAGCTACGTATGGTCTGTCTTTTCTTCTACACTGTAAAAAAGAAAAAGTTGAGAAAACTTAAAATATCAAGGCAACATGATGCAAGAGATTTTTGAGTTTTCTCAACTTTTGCCAGCTGTTGTTGACTTAACTAAGGTTTTTAAGTTTTGCCAAGAGTTCTGCCAACTTGGATCTTTTTGTTCACTTTATGAGGATAATACTGTGAGACTAATAAAGAATTTCTTGCTTGAATGCGATGTATTTCTACCTTCACCAAACACAGATTTTTGTGTTGAATTAATAAACTTTCTACTTTCTTTAAATATAGATATTCTTGTTGTATAAATACACAATTATTCCTTCAATGGCATATATTCCTTGATTCACCTAACACAAATATTCTTGTTGAATAAATAATAAATTTTATTTTTGCTATAATTTTACATTCAAAACTGCTCAATAGATGGATAATTAATAATACACACTACAGCTGAATGTTGTCAAGAATTTTTTTTTATTGAGTTTACCAGTGAACAACAGTAAAACCATCAGTAAAGCATGTGTAAAAAAAACAAAACATACATACTGTTCTATTAGTCTAATAACATTTGAAGTGAATCTTCCTCCATGCTGAGAATTTGAAAGCGACACTGAACTGCAATGTAAATTATGATTATTTCCCCCCCATATGGTTGGCGGCTTCTGACTTTACATGTGAACAGCCATTCTAGCCATTTGGTTACTTTTTTTTTTTTTTGCATATACACATCCAACAGTTGAAACAGTATATGCACCCCTTGGCAACTGCCAAATGATTATATATTTCAGAGGTCAAAGAGATTAACTTGTTTGTTGCAGATTATGAAACGTGCATACTGTTCTATAGTCTAGTAACATTTGGGGTGAATCTTCCTCAATGCTGAGTATTTTAAATCAATGCTAGTCTTACTGAACACGTATATAATGATTACCCGCCTCCACCTCCCCTCATGGTTGGTGGCTTCTGAATTTACACGTTAACACTGAATTACTTTGTGCCATTTGACTATTTGTTGCATATCTGACTTAACATGTGAACAGCCATTTTTTTTTTTTGCATATACACATTTAAGCTTTACTTAAACAATAATGAATTTAACAGTTGAAACACTAGACACCTTTTGGCAACTGCTGAATTATTATATAATCCAGAGGTGAAGCCGATTACCTTTGTTTTACATGAGTCTAACAACAATGCACTTAAACTTCAATAACAGTCACAGTACAAGCTTCACTTTCAGTGACCTTGTGCGCTGTGAGCATCGAGAGCCACAGAGCGAAAAAAAGATGGTTTGAATTGCCTCAAAGGAGTACCTCATCTGTTTTGGATAATCAATGTTGAGGGCATACAGCAGGCCGAAGAGGTATGCCATGGCAGCAGAGAGGTCTGGAATATTATGAAGCACAATGTCCCCTTCCGACACAACCGCCTGGTCTTGCACAGTGTTGTCGGCTTCATCATGTAGCACAGTGAGGATGGCAACAGATGCACCTTGCACCACTGGTGCCAAAATGTTAGTGTCCTGAGGAAGGAGAACAGGTACATTATTAACAGCTTAGAAAAGGTAAGACAGTAGAAAGAGCATTTTCTGAAAAAAAAAAATATATATGTGTGAGTTCTGAAAAGGTTAATGCTAAAGCTGAAAAGTATAACTTGTAAGCAGAGATGATTGGCTTCATAACGGCTAAAAGAAGTTGAAATGTTAAAAAAAAGGCAGAAGAACATGGGCAGCTATAAACTGAAATCTGACAGCCAATGAAAACTGCTAAAGCCAAGAATAGATTTAGTAGTTTAAGGAGGGTGATTTACATGAAGTAAACAAGTTGGTGTAAAGGAAGTAGTGAAGCTGTGCAAAGAGCCCATTGTAAGCCAAAAAAAGCCTCACTCTTAGAAGATCATCTTTCAAATTTTGTCTCTCAGCTTTCAAATTAATGATTTGTTTAAAAAAGATTAAAAAAAACATTCAGACTAAATACATTTATACTGATGAAATTAATTATTTAGTACCACGCTATACTAACTTGCCATTTAACTTGTGGAGGTATTAACCAGAAAAAAAAAATCTCTTTCTTTAATCAATGAAACCCCCCCTTGTGATGAAACACCACCCAAAATGACCAAATGTTCCCCCAGGGATTAAAGCAAAAAAAAATCTTTTGACTGAAATTGTTTTTGCATGACCTGAATTATTTGTCTTTCCTGCAGTTACTTTTACTTACCAAGCACTTCAGGAAAAACGTGGTTGCATCTTCGTGGAGGTAGATAGGCAGGCCTCTCAGTGCTGCCGTTTTCCGGTGGGACACAATGTTGGATGTCTTAAAGTGGAAAACATAAGTAGTTCAATTAGTATAGTACTGTAATGTTGTCATTCCTAATAAGAAAGTATATTCATGCTCTTCTAAAACTGCCAGGCAAAAGAGAAGTTCACTGACCGGTTCATCAAGTTGATCAAGGAGGTCCTCCATCTCCTGACCAAAAGCTCCTTTCTTAGACCTGTAGATTTTCAGCAGGCCAGTCCCAAACACAGTTGGTGTGTGTGCACCTTGACCGTGGCGAAGGCGAAGATGTTTTAAGAGGGTCGCTTGACTGGAGCTGGAGAATTTACAAAGCCGGCACTGCATGGAATCCACCACTGAAACACAAGAGACACAAATAGCATGAAAAGCATTTTCACAACAGCCTTTGTAATTTAAGATAAAATACTGATATTAAAAACTTAAAAGTTAGCTGTACTGGCCTGAAAGCCAACTGCAACAGCCATTATATAAGTAAAACAACCATTAACACAGAAGGAATTGCTTGTTGCAGGAGCTAAATAGCCTACATCAACAAGCCAAAAATAGAGACAAGAAAAAAGTCTATTGGTAATTGCCTTTCATTTATGAATATAATCTGTAAATTAATTTTAAAATGTAAGTTATAACTAGGCCTATGACAAGCAACAAAAATTCAAACATTTGTTTTTAAAAACACCAACCATAACCATGTTATAACTTCATAAAATAAAACATTTAAAATGAGGCATTCTGATCGGTACATTGTACATTGATGTAAATGTGGTGATTTCTGTACAGCGCTGCTCCTCTCCTCCTTCACACAGCTTTACTCTTCATTCAAACTAACGTTAATGCAGCTGCCCAATTGTTAGATTACACCAGTGAGACCAACAAACAACCCGGCGACAAACCTCTAAAAACCTGCAGATGAGTTAATTAACGACCGTTACCACCCCGGCAGAACTACGTAGTTCGGCCGGCCAACGGAGCTCTCCAGGCGGCTTGCTGCCTCTGCGAGGTCCCCCACCTCGGGGGGCTTGCCACTCCGTGGAGGTTCTCAACTTAGGAGCAAACTTCTAAACAGCCGTCATTTGGACAACTAACCGCACAATGGGGATCTAAACCCTTACTTTCTCGCATGAAAAATTGTTAAAACTTTAAAAAGTGACGAAATAACAGCGCTACAGCAGAAAATAAAACAACAAGTAATGGCGGCGGCGCGGAGAGGTGTGTTTTTTTCTGTGAGAGAGACGAGGCGCATGCAAAAAAGTTACCAACAACAACAGACAATGACCCTACAGTAAAAACAAAGTCAGTCATGCACTAACTCAGCGTGATGGAAGTAAAAACACGTTTAGCTTACCTGCTAGAGCGAAAGTTTGGCCAGCTCCCACCACACGGTTTCTGCTCCACAAAATGTCGTACGGGCACACCTTCAGCAAAGCTGTTAAAACCGGTTCAAACTGGTCCAGGCTTGTGTGCGCATGCGCAAAAGAGCAAATGACGGAGTTGGCCCAACTCAACTCAAAAATCTGCTCATAGATTTACAATTTCTTGTTGAGCTGACTTAAAAATAGTAGTTAAGTCAACAATGGGAGAAATTTGCTGGGCAGACAAGAGTTTATAGATTACTTATTGCAAAGCCATATTTCTGAGTCAGTTTAATTTCAAAATTGTAATGAGATCAACAATTGCTAGTTATCATTTTTACAGTG